>NW_026909214.1:0-110439 GCF_033115175.1 Lepus europaeus | reverse complement strand
GGGTTCTGAGTTGGCAGCCCCCATTCCCGAAGCATCCACGGGCAGTTCCCCGAAGGGCTGACACCGGCTGCGCCTCAGCAGCCAGACAACCTCCCTCCCTCTGGTCGGGCACTGCAAGCCACACAGCCACTTGTGTCCCCTGTGTCCCTGGAGGCCGCAGCGCGTTTTGGGTTTTGGCGTGGACGGGCCCCTCTCGGCTTATGTAGTCCATTTGCCCTGGAGCCTGCCAGACCCCTGGCCCCAGAGGCGGGCCCTGCTGAGTCCCCGAGCGCCTCCTGAGTTCCTGCCACCACCCTTGGGCCGGGATGAGGTGCCACCTTGTGCGTAGAAGCCCTGCACACAGGCAAGAAGCCCCCCAGGCCCGCGGGCGCGCCCGACCCTGGAGCCCCCTGGCTGGCTGCAGCCACAGGGAACGGGGGTTCTGAGTTGGCAGCCCCCATTCCCGAAGCATCCACGGGCAGTTCCCCGAAGGGCTGACACCGGCTGCGCCTCAGCAGCCAGACAACCTCCCTCCCTCTGGTCGGGCACTGCAAGCCACACAGCCACTTGTGTCCCCTGTGTCCCTGGAGGCCGCAGCGCGTTTTGGGTTTTGGCGCGGACGGGCCCCTCTCGGCTTCCGTAGTCCATTTGCCCCGGAGCCTGCCAGACCCCTTGCCCCAGGGGCGGGCCCTGCTGAGTCCCCGAGTGCCTCCTGAGTTCCTGCCACCACCCTTGGGCCGGGATGTGGTGCCACCTTGTGCGTAGAAGCCCTGCACACAGGCAAGAAGCCCCTAGGCCCGCGGGCGCGCCCGACCCTGGAGCCCCCTGGCTGGCTGCAGCCACAGGGAACGGGGGTTCTGAGTTGGCAGCCCCCATTCCCGAAGCATCCACGGGCAGTTCCCCGAAGGGCTGACACCGGCTGCGCCTCAGCAGCCAGACAACCTCCCTCCCTCTGGTCGGGCACTGCAAGCCACACAGCCACTTGTGTCCCCTGTGTCCCTGGAGGCCGCAGCGCGTTTTGGGTTTTGGCGCGGACGGGCCCCTCTCGGCTTTCCGTAGTCCATTTGCCCTGGAGCCTGCCAGACCCCTGGCCCCTGAGGCGGGCCCTGCTGAGTCCCCGAGCGCCTCCTGAGTTCCTGCCACCACCCTTGGGCCGGGATGAGGTGCCACCTTGTGCGTAGAAGCCCTGCACACAGGCAAGAAGCCCCCCAGGCCCGCGGGCGCGCCCGACCCTGGAGCCCCCTGGCTGGCTGCAGCCACAGGGAACAGGGGTTCTGAGTTGGCAGCCCCCATTCCCGAAGCATCCACGGGCAGTTCCCCGAAGGGCTGACACCGGCTGCGCCTCAGCAGCCAGACAACCTCCCTCCCTCTGGTCGGGCACTGCAAGCCACACAGCCACTTGTGTCCCCTGTGTCCCTGGAGGCCGCAGCGCGTTTTGGGTTTTGGCGCGGACGGGCCCCTCTCGGCTTCCGTAGTCCATTTGCCCCGGAGCCTGCCAGACCCCTTGCCCCAGGGGCAGGCCCTGCTGAGTCCCTGAGTGCCTCCTGAGTTCCTGCCACCACCCTTGGGCCGGGATGTGGTGCCACCTTGTGCGTAGAAGCCCTGCACACAGGCAAGAAGCCCCCCAGGCCCGCGGGCGCGCCCGACCCTGGAGCCCCCTGGCTGGCTGCAGCCACAGGGATCGGGGGTTCTGAGTTGGCAGCCCCCATTCCCGAAGCATCCACGGGCAGTTCCCCGAAGGGCTGACACCGGCTGCGCCTCAGCAGCCAGACAACCTCCCTCCCTCTGGTCGGACACTGCAAGCCACACAGCCACTTGTGTCCCCTGTGTCCCTGGAGGCCGCAGCGCGTTTTGGGTTTTGGCGCGGACGGGCCCCTCTCGGCTTCCGTAGTCCATTTGCCCCGGAGCCTGCCAGACCCCTTGCCCCAGGGGCGGGCCCTGCTGACTCCCTGAGTGCCTCCTGAGTTCCTGCCACCACCCTTGGGCCGGGATGTGGTGCCACCTTGTGCGTAGAAGCCCTGCACACAGGCAAGAAGCCCCCCAGGCCCGCGGGCGCGCCCGACCCTGGAGCCCCCTGGCTGGCTGCAGCCACAGGGAACGGGGGTTCTGAGTTGGCAGCCCCCATTCCCGAAGCATCCACGGGCAGTTCCCCGAAGGGCTGACACCGGCTGCGCCTCAGCAGCCAGACAACCTCCCTCCCTCTGGTCGGGCACTGCAAGCCACACAGCCACTGGTGTCCCCTGTGTCCCTGGAGGCCGCAGCGCGTTTTGGGTTTTGGCGCGGACGGGCCCCTCTCGGCTTCCGTAGTCCATTTGCCCCGGAGCCTGCCAGACCCCTTGCCCCAGGGGCGGGTCCTGCTGAGTCCCCGAGCGCCTCCTGGGTTCCTGCCACCACCCTTGGGCCGGGATGTGGTGCCACCTTGTGCGTAGAAGCCCTGCACACAGGCAAGAAGCCCCCCAGGCCCGCGGGCGCGCCCGACCCTGGAGCCCCCTGGCTGGCTGCAGCCACAGGGAACGGGGGTTCTGAGTTGGCAGCCCCCATTCCCGAAGCATCCACGGGCAGTTCCCCGAAGGGCTGACACCGGCTGCGCCTCAGCAGCCAGACAACCTCCCTCCCTCTGGTCGGACACTGCAAGCCACACAGCCACTTGTGTCCCCTGTGTCCCTGGAGGCCGCAGCGCGTTTTGGGTTTTGGCGCGGACGGGCCCCTCTCGGCTTCCGTAGTCCATTTGCCCCCGGAGCCTGCCAGACCCCTTGCCCCAGGGGCGGGCCCTGCTGACTCCCTGAGTGCCTCCTGAGTTCCTGCCACCACCCTTGGGCCGGGATGTGGTGCCACCTTGTGCGTAGAAGCCCTGCACACAGGCAAGAAGCCCCCCAGGCCCGCGGGCGCGCCCGACCCTGGAGCCCCCTGGCTAGCTGCAGCCACAGGGAACGGGGGTTCTGAGTTGGCAGCCCCCATTCCCGAAGCATCCACGGGCAGTTCCCCGAAGGGCTGACACCGGCTGCGCCTCAGCAGCCAGACAACCTCCCTCCCTCTGGTCGGGCACTGCAAGCCACACAGCCACTTGTGTCCCCTGTGTCCCTGGAGGCCGCAGCGCGTTTTGGGTTTTGGCGCGGACGGGCCCCTCTCGGCTTCCGTAGTCCATTTGCCCCGGAGCCTGCCAGACCCCTTGCCCCAGGGGCGGGTCCTGCTGAGTCCCCGAGCGCCTCCTGGGTTCCTGCCACCACCCTTGGGCCGCGATGAGGTGCCACCTTGTGCGTTGAAGCCCTGCACACAGGCAAGAAGCCCCCCAGGCCCGCGGGCGCGCCCGACCCTGGAGCCCCCTGGCTGGCTGCAGCCACAGGGAACGGGGGTTCTGAGTTGGCAGCCCCCATTCCCGAAGCATCCACGGGCAGTTCCCCGAAGGGCTGACACCGGCTGCGCCTCAGCAGCCAGAAAACCTCCCTCCCTCTGGTCGGGCACTGCAAGCCACACAGCCACTTGTGTCCCCTGTGTCCCTGGAGGCCGCAGCGCGTTTTGGGTTTTGGCGCGGACGGGCCCCTCTCGGCTTCCGTAGTCCATTTGCCCCGGAGCCTGCCAGACCCCTTGCCCCAGGGGCGGGCCCTGCTGAGTCCCCGAGCGCCTCCTGAGTTCCTGCCACCACCCTTGGGCCGGGATGTGGTGCCACCTTGTGCGTAGAAGCCCTGCACACAGGCAAGAAGCTCCCCAGGCCCGCGGGCGCGCCCGACCCTGGAGCCCCCTGGCTGGCTGCAGCCACAGGGAACGGGGGTTCTGAGTTGGCAGCCCCCCATTCCCGAAGCATCCACGGGCAGTTCCCCGAAGGGCTGACACCGGCTGCGCCTCAGCAGCCAGACAACCTCCCTCCCTCTGGTCGGGCACTGCAAGCCACACAGCCACTGGTGTCCCCTGTGTCCCTGGAGGCCGCAGCGCGTTTTGGGTTTTGGCGCGGACGGGCCCCTCTCGGCTTCCGTAGTCCATTTGCCCCGGAGCCTGCCAGACCCCTTGCCCCAGGGGCGGGTCCTGCTGAGTCCCCGAGCGCCTCCTGGGTTCCTGCCACCACCCTTGGGCCGGGATGTGGTGCCACCTTGTGCGTAGAAGCCCTGCACACAGGCAAGAAGCCCCCCAGGCCCGCGGGCGCGCCCGACCCTGGAGCCCCCTGGCTGGCTGCAGCCACAGGGAACGGGGGTTCTGAGTTGGCAGCCCCAATTCCCGAAGCATCCACGGGCAGTTCCCCGAAGGGCTGACACCGGCTGCGCCTCAGCAGCCAGACAACCTCCCTCCCTCTGGTCGGACACTGCAAGCCACACAGCCACTTGTGTCCCCTGTGTCCCTGGAGGCCGCAGCGCGTTTTGGGTTTTGGCGCGGACGGGCCCCTCTCGGCTTCCGTAGTCCATTTGCCCCGGAGCCTGCCAGACCCCTTGCCCCAGGGGCGGGCCCTGCTGACTCCCTGAGTGCCTCCTGAGTTCCTGCCACCACCCTTGGGCCGGGATGTGGTGCCACCTTGTGCGTAGAAGCCCTGCACACAGGCAAGAAGCCCCCCAGGCCCGCGGGCGCGCCCGACCCTGGAGCCCCCTGGCTAGCTGCAGCCACAGGGAACGGGGGTTCTGAGTTGGCAGCCCCCATTCCCGAAGCATCCACGGGCAGTTCCCCGAAGGGCTGACACCGGCTGCGCCTCAGCAGCCAGACAACCTCCCTCCCTCTGGTCGGGCACTGCAAGCCACACAGCCACTTGTGTCCCCTGTGTCCCTGGAGGCCGCAGCGCGTTTTGGGTTTTGGCGCGGACGGGCCCCTCTCGGCTTCCGTAGTCCATTTGCCCCGGAGCCTGCCAGACCCCTTGCCCCAGGGGCGGGTCCTGCTGAGTCCCCGAGCGCCTCCTGGGTTCCTGCCACCACCCTTGGGCCGCGATGAGGTGCCACCTTGTGCGTTGAAGCCCTGCACACAGGCAAGAAGCCCCCCAGGCCCGCGGGCGCGCCCGACCCTGGAGCCCCCTGGCTGGCTGCAGCCACAGGGAACGGGGGTTCTGAGTTGGCAGCCCCCATTCCCGAAGCATCCACGGGCAGTTCCCCGAAGGGCTGACACCGGCTGCGCCTCAGCAGCCAGAAAACCTCCCTCCCTCTGGTCGGGCACTGCAAGCCACACAGCCACTTGTGTCCCCTGTGTCCCTGGAGGCCGCAGCGCGTTTTGGGTTTTGGCGCGGACGGGCCCCTCTCGGCTTCCGTAGTCCATTTGCCCCGGAGCCTGCCAGACCCCTTGCCCCAGGGGCGGGCCCTGCTGAGTCCCCGAGCGCCTCCTGAGTTCCTGCCACCACCCTTGGGCCGGGATGTGGTGCCACCTTGTGCGTAAAAGCCCTGCACACAGGCAAGAAGCCCCTAGGCCCGCGGGCGCGCCCGACCCTGGAGCCCCCTGGCTGGCTGCAGCCACAGGGAACGGGGGTTCTGAGTTGGCAGCCCCCATTCCCGAAGCATCCACGGGCAGTTCCCCGAAGGGCTGACACCGGCTGCGCCTCAGCAGCCAGACAACCTCCCTCCCTCTGGTCGGGCACTGCAAGCCACACAGCCACTTGTGTCCCCTGTGTCCCTGGAGGCCGCAGCGCGTTTTGGGTTTTGGCGTGGACGGGCCCCTCTCGGCTTATGTAGTCCATTTGCCCTGGAGCCTGCCAGACCCCTGGCCCCAGAGGCGGGCCCTGCTGAGTCCCCGAGCGCCTCCTGAGTTCCTGCCACCACCCTTGGGCCGGGATGAGGTGCCACCTTGTGCGTAGAAGCCCTGCACACAGGCAAGAAGCCCCCCAGGCCCGCGGGCGCGCCCGACCCTGGAGCCCCCTGGCTGGCTGCAGCCACAGGGAACGGGGGTTCTGAGTTGGCAGCCCCCATTCCCGAAGCATCCACGGGCAGTTCCCCGAAGGGCTGACACCGGCTGCGCCTCAGCAGCCAGACAACCTCCCTCCCTCTGGTCGGGCACTGCAAGCCACACAGCCACTTGTGTCCCCTGTGTCCCTGGAGGCCGCAGCGCGTTTTGGGTTTTGGCGCGGACGGGCCCCTCTCGGCTTCCGTAGTCCATTTGCCCCGGAGCCTGCCAGACCCCTTGCCCCAGGGGCGGGCCTGCTGAGTCCCCGAGTGCCTCCTGAGTTCCTGCCACCACCCTTGGGCCGGGATGTGGTGCCACCTTGTGCGTAGAAGCCCTGCACACAGGCAAGAAGGCCCTAGGCCCGCGGGCGCGCCCGACCCTGGAGCCCCCTGGCTGGCTGCAGCCACAGGGAACGGGGGTTCTGAGTTGGCAGCCCCCATTCCCGAAGCATCCACGGGCAGTTCCCCGAAGGGCTGACACCGGCTGCGCCTCAGCAGCCAGACAACCTCCCTCCCTCTGGTCGGGCACTGCAAGCCACACAGCCACTTGTGTCCCCTGTGTCCCTGGAGGCCGCAGCGCGTTTTGGGTTTTGGCGCGGACGGGCCCCTCTCGGCTTCCGTAGTCCATTTGCCCTGGAGCCTGCCAGAACCCTGGCCCCTGAGGCGGGCCCTGCTGAGTCCCCGAGCGCCTCCTGAGTTCCTGCCACCACACTTGGGCCGGGATGAGGTGCCACCTTGTGCGTAGAAGCCCTGCACACAGGCAAGAAGCCCCCCAGGCCCGCGGGCGCGCCCGACCCTGGAGCCCCCTGGCTGGCTGCAGCCACAGGGAATGGGGGTTCTGAGTTGGCAGCCCCCATTCCCGAAGCATCCACGGGCAGTTCCCCGAAGGGCTGACACCGGCTGCGCCTCAGCAGCCAGACAACCTCCCTCCCTCTGGTCGGGCACTGCAAGCCACACAGCCACTTGTGTCCCCTGTGTCCCTGGAGGCCGCAGCGCGTTTTGGGTTTTGGCGCGGACGGGCCCCTCTCGGCTTCCGTAGTCCATTTGCCCCGGAGCCTGCCAGACCCCTTGCCCCAGGGGCAGGCCCTGCTGAGTCCCTGAGTGCCTCCTGAGTTCCTGCCACCACCCTTGGGCCGGGATGTGGTGCCACCTTGTGCGTAGAAGCCCTGCACACAGGCAAGAAGCCCCCCAGGCCCGCGGGCGCGCCCGACCCTGGAGCCCCCTGGCTGGCTGCAGCCACAGGGAACGGGGGTTCTGAGTTGGCAGCCCCCATTCCCGAAGCATCCACGGGCAGTTCCCCGAAGGGCTGACACCGGCTGCGCCTCAGCAGCCAGACAACCTCCCTCCCTCTGGTCGGACACTGCAAGCCACACAGCCACTTGTGTCCCCTGTGTCCCTGGAGGCCGCAGCGCGTTTTGGGTTTTGGCGCGGACGGGCCCCTCTCGGCTTCCGTAGTCCATTTGCCCCGGAGCCTGCCAGACCCCTTGCCCCAGGGGCGGGTCCTGCTGAGTCCCCGAGCGCCTCCTGGGTTCCTGCCACCACCCTTGGGCCGGGATGAGGTGCCACCTTGTGCGTTGAAGCCCTGCACACAGGCAAGAAGCCCCCCAGGCCCGCGGGCGCGCCCGACCCTGGAGCCCCCTGGCTGGCTGCAGCCACAGGGAACGGGGGTTCTGAGTTGGCAGCCCCCATTCCCGAAGCATCCACGGGCAGTTCCCCGAAGGGCTGACACCGGCTGCGCCTCAGCAGCCAGACAACCTCGCTCCTTCTGGTCGGGCACTGCAAGCCACACAGCCACTTGTGTCCCCTGTGTCCCTGGAGGCCGCAGCGCGTTTTGGGTTTTGGCGCGGACGGGCCCCTCTCGGCTTCCGTAGTCCAATTGCCCCGGAGCCTGCCAGACCCCTTGCCCCAGGGGCGGGCCCTGCTGAGTCCCCGAGCGCCTCCTGAGTTCCTGCCACCACCCTTGGGCCGGGATGTGGTGCCACCTTGTGCGTAGAAGCCCTGCACACAGGCAAGAAGCCCCTAGGCCCGCGGGCGCGCCCGACCCTGGAGCCCCCTGGCTGGCTGCAGCCACAGGGAACGGGGGTTCTGAGTTGGCAGCCCCCATTCCCGAAGCATCCACGGGCAGTTCCCCGAAGGGCTGACACCGGCTGCGCCTCAGCAGCCAGACAACCTCCCTCCCTCTGGTCGGGCACTGCAAGCCACACAGCCACTTGTGTCCCCTGTGTCCCTGGAGGCCGCAGCGCGTTTTAGGTTTTGGCGCGGACGGGCCCCTCTCGGCTTCCGTAGTCCATTTGCCCCGGAGCCTGCCAGACCCCTTGCCCCAGGGGCGGGCCCTGCTGAGTCCCTCAGTGCCTCCTGAGTTCCTGCCACCACCCTTGGGCCGGGATGTGGTGCCACCTTGTGCGTAGAAGCCCTGCACACAGGCAAGAAGCCCCCCAGGCCCGCGGGCGCGTCCGACCCTGGAGCCCCCTGGCTGGCTGCAGCCACAGGGAACGGGGGTTCTGAGTTGGCAGCCCCCATTCCCGAAGCATCCACGGGCAGTTCCCCGAAGGGCTGACACCGGCTGCGCCTCAGCAGCCAGACAACCTCCCTCCCTCTGGTCGGGCACTGCAAGCCACACAGCCACTTGTGTCCCCTGTGTCCCTGGAGGCCGCAGCGCGTTTTGGGTTTTGGCGCGGACGGGCCCCTCTCGGCTTCCGTAGTCCATTTGCCCCGGAGCCTGCCAGACCCCTTGCCCCAGGGGCGGGCCCTGCTGAGTCCCTGAGTGCCTCCTGAGTTCCTGCCACCACCCTTGGGCCGGGATGTGGTGCCACCTTGTGCGTAGAAGCCCTGCACACAGGCAAGAAGCCCCCCAGGCCCGCGGGCGCGCCCGACCCTGGAGCCCCCTGGCTGGCTGCAGCCACAGGGAACGGGGGTTCTGAGTTGGCAGCCCCCATTCCCGAAGCATCCACGGGCAGTTCCCCGAAGGGCTGACACCGGCTGCGCCTCAGCAGCCAGACAACCTCCCTCCCTCTGGTCGGGCACTGCAAGCCACACAGCCACTTGTGTCCCCTGTGTCCCTGGAGGCCGCAGTGCGTTTTGGGTTTTGGCGCGGACGGGCCCCTCTCGGCTTCCGTAGTCCATTTGCCCCGGAGCCTGCCAGACCCCTTGCCCCAGGGGCGGGCCCTGCTGAGTCCCCGAGCGCCTCCTGAGTTCCTGCCACCACCCTTGGGCCGGGATGTGGTGCCACCTTGTGCGTAGAAGCCCTGCACACAGGCAAGAAGCCCCCCAGGCCCGCGGGCGCGCCCGACCCTGGAGCCCCCTGGCTGGCTGCAGCCACAGGGAACGGGGGTTCTGAGTTGGCAGCCCCCATTCCCGAAGCATCCACGGGCAGTTCCCCGAAGGGCTGACACCGGCTGCGCCTCAGCAGCCAGACAACCTCCCTCCCTCTGGTCGGGCACTGCAAGCCACACAGCCACTTGTGTCCCCTGTGTCCCTGGAGGCCGCAGCGCGTTTTGGGTTTTGGCGCGGACGGGCCCCTCTCGGCTTCCGTAGTCCATTTGCCCCGGAGCCTGCCAGACCCCTTGCCCCAGGGGCGGGCCCTGCTGAGTCCCCGAGCGCCTCCTGAGTTCCTGCCACCACCCTTGGGCCGGGATGTGGTGCCACCTTGTGCGTAGAAGCCCTGCACACAGGCAAGAAGCCCCTAGGCCCGCGGGCGCGCCCGACTCTGGAGCCCCCTGGCTGGCTGCAGCCACAGGGAACGGGGGTTCTGAGTTGGCAGCCCCCATTCCCGAAGCATCCACGGGCAGTTCCCCGAAGGGCTGACACCGGCTGCGCCTCAGCAGCCAGACAACCTCCCTCCCTCTGGTCGGGCACTGCAAGCCACACAGCCACTTGTGTCCCCTGTGTCCCTGGAGGCCGCAGTGCGTTTTGGGTTTTGGCGCGGACGGGCCCCTCTCGGCTTCCGTAGTCCATTTGCCCCGGAGCCTGCCAGACCCCTTGCCCCAGGGGCGGGCCCTGCTGAGTCCCCGAGCGCCTCCTGAGTTCCTGCCACCACCCTTGGGCCGGGATGTGGTGCCACCTTGTGCGTAGAAGCCCTGCACACAGGCAAGAAGCCCCCCAGGCCCGCGGGCGCGCCCGACCCTGGAGCCCCCTGGCTGGCTGCAGCCACAGGGAACGGGGGTTCTGAGTTGGCAGCCCCCATTCTCGAAGCATCCACGGGCAGTTCCCCGAAGGGCTGACACCGGCTGCGCCTCAGCAGCCAGACAACCTCCCTCCCTCTGGTCGGGCACTGCAAGCCACACAGCCACTTGTGTCCCCTGTGTCCCTGGAGGCCGCAGCGCGTTTTGGGTTTTGGCGCGGACGGGCCCCTCTCGGCTTCCGTAGTCCATTTGCCCCGGAGCCTGCCAGACCCCTTGCCCCAGGGGCGGGCCCTGCTGAGTCCCCGAGCGCACTCTGAGTTCCTGCCACCACCCTTGGGCCGGGATGTGGTGCCACCTTGTGCGTAGAAGCCCTGCACAGAGGCAAGAAGCCCCTAGGCCCGCGGGCGCGCCCGACTCTGGAGCCCCCTGGCTGGCTGCAGCCACAGGGAACGGGGGTTCTGAGTTGGCAGCCCCCATTCCCGAAGCATCCACGGGCAGTTCCCCGAAGGGCTGACACCGGCTGCGCCTCAGCAGCCAGACAACCTCCCTCCCTCTGGTCGGGCACTGCAAGCCACACAGCCACTTGTGTCCCCTGTGTCCCTGGAGGCCGCAGCGCGTTTTGGGTTTTGGCGTGGACGGGCCCCTCTCGGCTTCCGTAGTCCATTTGCCCTGGAGCCTGCCAGACCCCTGGCCCCTGAGGCGGGCCCTGCTGAGTCCCCGAGCGCCTCCTGAGTTCCTGCCACCACCCTTGGGCCGGGATGAGGTGCCACCTTGTGCGTAGAAGCCCTGCACACAGGCAAGAAGCCCCCGAGGCCCGCGGGCGCGCCCGACCCTGGAGCCCCCTGGCTGGCTGCAGCCACAGGGAACGGGGGTTCTGAGTTGGCAGCCCCCATTCCCGAAGCATCCACGGGCAGTTCCCCGAAGGGCTGACACCGCCTGCGCCTCAGCAGCCAGACAACCTCCCTCCCTCTGGTCGGGCACTGCAAGCCACACAGCCACTTGTGTCCCCTATGTCCCTGGAGGCCGCAGCGCGTTTTGGGTTTTGGCGCGGACGGGCCCCTCTCGGCTTCCGTAGTCCATTTGCCCCGGAGCCTGCCAGACCCCTTGCCCCAGGGGCGGGCCCTGCTGAGTCCCTCAGTGCCTCCTGAGTTCCTGCCACCACCCTTGGGCCGGGATGTGGTGCCACCTTGTGCGTAGAAGCCCTGCACACAGGCAAGAAGCCCCCCAGGCCCGCGGGCGCGCCTGACCCTTGAGCCCCCTGGCTGGCTGCAGCCACAGGGAACGGGGGTTCTGAGTTGGCAGCCCCCATTCCCGAAGCATCCACGGGCAGTTCCCCGAAGGGCTGACACCGGCTGCGCCTCAGCAGCCAGACAACCTCCCTCCCTCTGGTCGGGCACTGCAAGCCACACAGCCACTTGTGTCCCCTGTGTCCCTGGAGGCCGCAGCGCGTTTTGGGTTTTGGCGCGGACGGGCCCCCTCTCGGCTTCCGTAGTCCATTTGCCCCGGAGCCTGCCAGACCCCTTGCCCCAGGGGCGGGCCCTGCTGAGTCCCTGAGTGCCTCCTGAGTTCCTGCCACCACCCTTGGGCCGGGATGTGGTGCCACCTTGTGCGTAGAAGCCCTGCACACAGGCAAGAAGCCCCCCAGGCCCGCGGGCGCGCCCGACCCTGGAGCCCCCTGGCTGGCTGCAGCCACAGGGAACGGGGGTTCTGAGTTGGCAGCCCCCATTCCCGAAGCATCCACGGGCAGTTCCCCGAAGGGCTGACACCGGCTGCGCCTCAGCAGCCAGACAACCTCCCTCCCTCTGGTCGGGCACTGCAAGCCACACAGCCACTTGTGTCCCCTGTGTCCCTGGAGGCCGCAGTGCGTTTTGGGTTTTGGCGCGGACGGGCCCCTCTCGGCTTCCGTAGTCCATTTGCCCCGGAGCCTGCCAGACCCCTTGCCCCAGGGGCGGGCCCTGCTGAGTCCCCGAGCGCCTCCTGAGTTCCTGCCACCACCCTTGGGCCGGGATGTGGTGCCACCTTGTGCGTAGAAGCCCTGCACACAGGCAAGAAGCCCCCCAGGCCCGCGGGCGCGCCCGACCCTGGAGCCCCCTGGCTGGCTGCAGCCACAGGGAACGGGGGTTCTGAGTTGGCAGCCCCCATTCCCGAAGCATCCACGGGCAGTTCCCCGAAGGGCTGACACCTGCTGCGCCTCAGCAGCCAGACAACCTCCCTCCCTCTGGTCGGGCACTGCAAGCCACACAGCCACTTGTGTCCCCTGTGTCCCTGGAGGCCGCAGCGCGTTTTGGGTTTTGGCGCGGACGGGCCCCTCTCGGCTTCCGTAGTCCATTTGCCCCGGAGCCTGCCAGACCCCTTGCCCCAGGGGCGGGCCCTGCTGAGTCCCCGAGCGCCTCCTGAGTTCCTGCCACCACCCTTGGGCCGGGATGTGGTGCCACCTTGTGCGTAGAAGCCCTGCACACAGGCAAGAAGCCCCTAGGCCCGCGGGCGCGCCCGACTCTTGAGCCCCCTGGCTGGCTGCAGCCACAGGGAACGGGGGTTCTGAGTTGGCAGCCCCCATTCCCGAAGCATCCACGGGCAGTTCCCCGAAGGGCTGACACCGGCTGCGCCTCAGCAGCCAGACAACCTCCCTCCCTCTGGTCGGGCACTGCAAGCCACACAGCCACTTGTGTCCCCTGTGTCCCTGGAGGCCGCAGTGCGTTTTGGGTTTTGGCGCGGACGGGCCCCTCTCGGCTTCCGTAGTCCATTTGCCCCGGAGCCTGCCAGACCCCTTGCCCCAGGGGCGGGCCCTGCTGAGTCCCCGAGCGCCTCCTGAGTTCCTGCCACCACCCTTGGGCCGGGATGTGGTGCCACCTTGTGCGTAGAAGCCCTGCACACAGGCAAGAAGCCCCCCAGGCCCGCGGGCGCGCCCGACCCTGGAGCCCCCTGGCTGGCTGCAGCCACAGGGAACGGGGGTTCTGAGTTGGCAGCCCCCATTCCCGAAGCATCCACGGGCAGTTCCCCGAAGGGCTGACACCGGCTGCGCCTCAGCAGCCAGACAACCTCCCTCCCTCTGGTCGGGCACTGCAAGCCACACAGCCACTTGTGTCCCCTGTGTCCCTGGAGGCCGCAGCGCGTTTTGGGTTTTGGCGCGGACGGGCCCCTCTCGGCTTCCGTAGTCCATTTGCCCCGGAGCCTGCCAGACCCCTTGCCCCAGGGGCGGGCCCTGCTGAGTCCCCGAGCGCCTCCTGAGTTCCTGCCACCACCCTTGGGCCGGGATGTGGTGCCACCTTGTGCGTAGAAGCCCTGCACACAGGCAAGAAGCCCCTAGGCCCGCGGGCGCGCCCGACTCTGGAGCCCCCTGGCTGGCTGCAGCCACAGGGAACGGGGGTTCTGAGTTGGCAGCCCCCATTCCCGAAGCATCCACGGGCAGTTCCCCGAAGGGCTGACACCGGCTGCGCCTCAGCAGCCAGACAACCTCCCTCCCTCTGGTCGGGCACTGCAAGCCACACAGCCACTTGTGTCCCCTGTGTCCCTGGAGGCCGCAGCGCGTTTTGGGTTTTGGCGCGGACGGGCCCCTCTCGGCTTCCGTAGTCCATTTGCCCTGGAGCCTGCCAGACCCCTGGCCCCTGAGGCGGGCCCTGCTGAGTCCCCGAGCGCCTCCTGAGTTCCTGCCACCACCCTTGGGCCGGGATGAGGTGCCACCTTGTGCGTAGAAGCCCTGCACACAGGCAAGAAGCCCCCGAGGCCCGCGGGCGCGCCCGACCCTGGAGCCCCCTGGCTGGCTGCAGCCACAGGGAACGGGGGTTCTGAGTTGGCAGCCCCCATTCCCGAAGCATCCACGGGCAGTTCCCCGAAGGGCTGACACCGCCTGCGCCTCAGCAGCCAGACAACCTCCCTCCCTCTGGTCGGGCACTGCAAGCCACACAGCCACTTGTGTCCCCTGTGTCCCTGGAGGCCGCAGCGCGTTTTGGGTTTTGGTGCGGACGGGCCCCTCTCGGCTTCCGTAGTCCATTTGCCCCGGAGCCTGCCAGACCCTTGCCCCAGGGGCAGGCCCTGCTGAGTCCCTGAGTGCCTCCTGAGTTCCTGCCACCACCCTTGGGCCGGGATGAGGTTCCACCTTGTGCGTAGAAGCCCTGCACACAGGCAAGAAGCCCCCCAGGCCCGCGGGCGCGCCCGACCCTGGAGCCCCCTGGCTGGCTGCAGCCACAGGGAACGGGGGTTCTGAGTTGGCAGCCCCTATTCCCGAAGCATCCACGGGCAGTTCCCCGAAGGGCTGACACCGGCTGCGCCTCAGCAGCCAGACAACCTCCCTCCCTCTGGTCGGGCACTGCAAGCCACACAGCCACTTGTGTCCCCTGTGTCCCTGGTGGCCGCAGCGCGTTTTGGGTTTTGGCGCGGACGGGCCCCTCTCGGCTTCCGTAGTCCATTTGCCCCGGAGCCTGCCAGACCCCTTGCCCCAGGGGCGGGCCCTGCTGAGTCCCTGAGTGCCTCCTGAGTTCCTGCCACCACCCTTGGGCCGGGATGTGGTGCCACCTTGTGCGTAGAAGCCCTGCACACAGGCAAGAAGCCCCCCAGGCCCGCGGGCGCGCCCGACCCTGGAGCCCCCTGGCTGGCTGCAGCCACAGGGAACGGGGGTTCTGAGTTGGCAGCCCCCATTCCCGAAGCATCCACGGGCAGTTCCCCGAAGGGCTGACACCGGCTGCGCCTCAGCAGCCAGACAACCTCCCTCCCTCTGGTCGGGCACTGCAAGCCACACAGCCACTTGTGTCCCCTGTGTCCCTGGAGGCCGCAGCGCGTTTTGGGTTTTGGCGCGGACGGGCCCCTCTCGGCTTCCGTAGTCCATTTGCCCTGGAGCCTGCCAGACCCCTGGCCCCTGAGGCGGGCCCTGCTGAGTCCCCGAGCGCCTCCTGAGTTCCTGCCACCACCCTTGGGCCGGGATGAGGTGCCACCTTGTGCGTAGAAGCCCTGCACACAGGCAAGAAGCCCCCGAGGCCCGCGGGCGCGCCCGAGACCCTGGAGCCCCCTGGCTGGCTGCAGCCACAGGGAACGGGGGTTCTGAGTTGGCAGCCCCCATTCCCGAAGCATCCACGGGCAGTTCCCCGAAGGGCTGACACCGCCTGCGCCTCAGCAGCCAGACAACCTCCCTCCCTCTGGTCGGGCACTGCAAGCCACACAGCCTCTTGTGTCCCCTGTGTCCCTGGAGGCCGCAGCGCGTTTTGGGTTTTGGTGCGGACGGGCCCCTCTCGGCTTCCGTAGTCCATTTGCCCCGGAGCCTGCCAGACCCCTTGCCCCAGGGGCAGGCCCTGCTGAGTCCCTGAGTGCCTCCTGAGTTCCTGCCACCACCCTTGGGCCGGGATGAGGTTCCACCTTGTGCGTAGAAGCCCTGCACACAGGCAAGAAGCCCCTAGGCCCGCGGGCGCGCCCGACTCTGGAGCCCCCTGGCTGGCTGCAGCCACAGGGAACGGGGGTTCTGAGTTGGCAGCCCCCATTCCCGAAGCATCCACGGGCAGTTCCCCGAAGGGCTGACACCGGCTGCGCCTCAGCAGCCAGACAACCTCCCTCCCTCTGGTCGGGCACTGCAAGCCACACAGCCACTTGTGTCCCCTGTGTCCCTGGAGGCCGCAGTGCGTTTTGGGTTTTGGCGCGGACGGGCCCCTCTCGGCTTCCGTAGTCCATTTGCCCCGGAGCCTGCCAGACCCCTTGCCCCAGGGGCGGGCCCTGCTGAGTCCCCGAGCGCCTCCTGAGTTCCTGCCACCACCCTTGGGCCGGGATGTGGTGCCACCTTGTGCGTAGAAGCCCTGCACACAGGCAAGAAGCCCCCAGGCCCGCGGGCGCGCCCGACCCTGGAGCCCCCTGGCTGGCTGCAGCCACAGGGAACGGGGGTTCTGAGTTGGCAGCCCCCATTCTCGAAGCATCCACGGGCAGTTCCCCGAAGGGCTGACACCGGCTGCGCCTCAGCAGCCAGACAACCTCCCTCCCTCTGGTCGGGCACTGCAAGCCACACAGCCACTTGTGTCCCCTGTGTCCCTGGAGGCCGCAGCGCGTTTTGGGTTTTGGCGCGGACGGGCCCCTCTCGGCTTCCGTAGTCCATTTGCCCCGGAGCCTGCCAGACCCCTTGCCCCAGGGGCGGGCCCTGCTGAGTCCCCGAGCGCACTCTGAGTTCCTGCCACCACCCTTGGGCCGGGATGTGGTGCCACCTTGTGCGTAGAAGCCCTGCACAGAGGCAAGAAGCCCCTAGGCCCGCGGGCGCGCCCGACTCTGGAGCCCCCTGGCTGGCTGCAGCCACAGGGAACGGGGGTTCTGAGTTGGCAGCCCCCATTCCCGAAGCATCCACGGGCAGTTCCCCGAAGGGCTGACACCGGCTGCGCCTCAGCAGCCAGACAACCTCCCTCCCTCTGGTCGGGCACTGCAAGCCACACAGCCACTTGTGTCCCCTGTGTCCCTGGAGGCCGCAGCGCGTTTTGGGTTTTGGCGTGGACGGGCCCCTCTCGGCTTCCGTAGTCCATTTGCCCTGGAGCCTGCCAGACCCCTGGCCCCTGAGGCGGGCCCTGCTGAGTCCCCGAGCGCCTCCTGAGTTCCTGCCACCACCCTTGGGCCGGGATGAGGTGCCACCTTGTGCGTAGAAGCCCTGCACACAGGCAAGAAGCCCCCGAGGCCCGCGGGCGCGCCCGACCCTGGAGCCCCCTGGCTGGCTGCAGCCACAGGGAACGGGGGTTCTGAGTTGGCAGCCCCCATTCCCGAAGCATCCACGGGCAGTTCCCCGAAGGGCTGACACCGCCTGCGCCTCAGCAGCCAGACAACCTCCCTCCCTCTGGTCGGGCACTGCAAGCCACACAGCCACTTGTGTCCCCTATGTCCCTGGAGGCCGCAGCGCGTTTTGGGTTTTGGCGCGGACGGGCCCCTCTCGGCTTCCGTAGTCCATTTGCCCCGGAGCCTGCCAGACCCCTTGCCCCAGGGGCGGGCCCTGCTGAGTCCCTCAGTGCCTCCTGAGTTCCTGCCACCACCCTTGGGCCGGGATGTGGTGCCACCTTGTGCGTAGAAGCCCTGCACACAGGCAAGAAGCCCCCCAGGCCCGCGGGGCGCGCCTGACCCTTGAGCCCCCTGGCTGGCTGCAGCCACAGGGAACGGGGGTTCGAGTTGGCAGCCCCCATTCCCGAAGCATCCACGGGCAGTTCCCCGAAGGGCTGACACCGGCTGCGCCTCAGCAGCCAGACAACCTCCCTCCCTCTGGTCGGGCACTGCAAGCCACACAGCCACTTGTGTCCCCTGTGTCCCTGGAGGCCGCAGCGCGTTTTGGGTTTTGGCGCGGACGGGCCCCTCTCGGCTTCCGTAGTCCATTTGCCCCGGAGCCTGCCAGACCCCTTGCCCCAGGGGCGGGCCCTGCTGAGTCCCTGAGTGCCTCCTGAGTTCCTGCCACCACCCTTGGGCCGGGATGTGGTGCCACCTTGTGCGTAGAAGCCCTGCACACAGGCAAGAAGCCCCCCAGGCCCGCGGGCGCGCCCGACCCTGGAGCCCCCTGGCTGGCTGCAGCCACAGGGAACGGGGGTTCTGAGTTGGCAGCCCCCATTCCCGAAGCATCCACGGGCAGTTCCCCGAAGGGCTGACACCGGCTGCGCCTCAGCAGCCAGACAACCTCCCTCCCTCTGGTCGGGCACTGCAAGCCACACAGCCACTTGTGTCCCCTGTGTCCCTGGAGGCCGCAGTGCGTTTTGGGTTTTGGCGCGGACGGGCCCCTCTCGGCTTCCGTAGTCCATTTGCCCCGGAGCCTGCCAGACCCCTTGCCCCAGGGGCGGGCCCTGCTGAGTCCCCGAGCGCCTCCTGAGTTCCTGCCACCACCCTTGGGCCGGGATGTGGTGCCACCTTGTGCGTAGAAGCCCTGCACACAGGCAAGAAGCCCCCCAGGCCCGCGGGCGCGCCCGACCCTGGAGCCCCCTGGCTGGCTGCAGCCACAGGGAACGGGGGTTCTGAGTTGGCAGCCCCCATTCCCGAAGCATCCACGGGCAGTTCCCCGAAGGGCTGACACCTGCTGCGCCTCAGCAGCCAGACAACCTCCCTCCCTCTGGTCGGGCACTGCAAGCCACACAGCCACTTGTGTCCCCTGTGTCCCTGGAGGCCGCAGCGCGTTTTGGGTTTTGGCGCGGACGGGCCCCTCTCGGCTTCCGTAGTCCATTTGCCCCGGAGCCTGCCAGACCCCTTGCCCCAGGGGCGGGCCCTGCTGAGTCCCCGAGCGCCTCCTGAGTTCCTGCCACCACCCTTGGGCCGGGATGTGGTGCCACCTTGTGCGTAGAAGCCCTGCACACAGGCAAGAAGCCCCTAGGCCCGCGGGCGCGCCCGACTCTTGAGCCCCCTGGCTGGCTGCAGCCACAGGGAACGGGGGTTCTGAGTTGGCAGCCCCCATTCCCGAAGCATCCACGGGCAGTTCCCCGAAGGGCTGACACCGGCTGCGCCTCAGCAGCCAGACAACCTCCCTCCCTCTGGTCGGGCACTGCAAGCCACACAGCCACTTGTGTCCCCTGTGTCCCTGGAGGCCGCAGTGCGTTTTGGGTTTTGGCGCGGACGGGCCCCTCTCGGCTTCCGTAGTCCATTTGCCCCGGAGCCTGCCAGACCCCTTGCCCCAGGGGCGGGCCCTGCTGAGTCCCCGAGCGCCTCCTGAGTTCCTGCCACCACCCTTGGGCCGGGATGTGGTGCCACCTTGTGCGTAGAAGCCCTGCACACAGGCAAGAAGCCCCCCAGGCCCGCGGGCGCGCCCGACCCTGGAGCCCCCTGGCTGGCTGCAGCCACAGGGAACGGGGGTTCTGAGTTGGCAGCCCCCATTCCCGAAGCATCCACGGGCAGTTCCCCGAAGGGCTGACACCGGCTGCGCCTCAGCAGCCAGACAACCTCCCTCCCTCTGGTCGGGCACTGCAAGCCACACAGCCACTTGTGTCCCCTGTGTCCCTGGAGGCCGCAGCGCGTTTTGGGTTTTGGCGCGGACGGGCCCCTCTCGGCTTCCGTAGTCCATTTGCCCCGGAGCCTGCCAGACCCCTTGCCCCAGGGGCGGGCCCTGCTGAGTCCCCGAGCGCCTCCTGAGTTCCTGCCACCACCCTTGGGCCGGGATGTGGTGCCACCTTGTGCGTAGAAGCCCTGCACACAGGCAAGAAGCCCCTAGGCCCGCGGGCGCGCCCGACTCTGGAGCCCCCTGGCTGGCTGCAGCCACAGGGAACGGGGGTTCTGAGTTGGCAGCCCCCATTCCCGAAGCATCCACGGGCAGTTCCCCGAAGGGCTGACACCGGCTGCGCCTCAGCAGCCAGACAACCTCCCTCCCTCTGGTCGGGCACTGCAAGCCACACAGCCACTTGTGTCCCCTGTGTCCCTGGAGGCCGCAGCGCGTTTTGGGTTTTGGCGCGGACGGGCCCCTCTCGGCTTCCGTAGTCCATTTGCCCTGGAGCCTGCCAGACCCCTGGCCCCTGAGGCGGGCCCTGCTGAGTCCCCGAGCGCCTCCTGAGTTCCTGCCACCACCCTTGGGCCGGGATGAGGTGCCACCTTGTGCGTAGAAGCCCTGCACACAGGCAAGAAGCCCCCGAGGCCCGCGGGCGCGCCCGACCCTGGAGCCCCCTGGCTGGCTGCAGCCACAGGGAACGGGGGTTCTGAGTTGGCAGCCCCCATTCCCGAAGCATCCACGGGCAGTTCCCCGAAGGGCTGACACCGCCTGCGCCTCAGCAGCCAGACAACCTCCCTCCCTCTGGTCGGGCACTGCAAGCCACACAGCCACTTGTGTCCCCTGTGTCCCTGGAGGCCGCAGCGCGTTTTGGGTTTTGGTGCGGACGGGCCCCTCTCGGCTTCCGTAGTCCATTTGCCCCGGAGCCTGCCAGACCCCTTGCCCCAGGGGCAGGCCCTGCTGAGTCCCTGAGTGCCTCCTGAGTTCCTGCCACCACCCTTGGGCCGGGATGAGGTTCCACCTTGTGCGTAGAAGCCCTGCACACAGGCAAGAAGCCCCCCAGGCCCGCGGGCGCGCCCGACCCTGGAGCCCCCAGGCTGGCTGCAGCCACAGGGAACGGGGGTTCTGAGTTGGCAGCCCCTATTCCCGAAGCATCCACGGGCAGTTCCCCGAAGGGCTGACACCGGCTGCGCCTCAGCAGCCAGACAACCTCCCTCCCTCTGGTCGGGCACTGCAAGCCACACAGCCACTTGTGTCCCCTGTGTCCCTGGTGGCCGCAGCGCGTTTTGGGTTTTGGCGCGGACGGGCCCCTCTCGGCTTCCGTAGTCCATTTGCCCCGGAGCCTGCCAGACCCCTTGCCCCAGGGGCGGGCCCTGCTGAGTCCCTGAGTGCCTCCTGAGTTCCTGCCACCACCCTTGGGCCGGGATGTGGTGCCACCTTGTGCGTAGAAGCCCTGCACACAGGCAAGAAGCCCCCCAGGCCCGCGGGCGCGCCCGACCCTGGAGCCCCCTGGCTGGCTGCAGCCACAGGGAACGGGGGTTCTGAGTTGGCAGCCCCCATTCCCGAAGCATCCACGGGCAGTTCCCCGAAGGGCTGACACCGGCTGCGCCTCAGCAGCCAGACAACCTCCCTCCCTCTGGTCGGGCACTGCAAGCCACACAGCCACTTGTGTCCCCTGTGTCCCTGGAGGCCGCAGCGCGTTTTGGGTTTTGGCGCGGACGGGCCCCTCTCGGCTTCCGTAGTCCATTTGCCCTGGAGCCTGCCAGACCCCTGGCCCCTGAGGCGGGCCCTGCTGAGTCCCCGAGCGCCTCCTGAGTTCCTGCCACCACCCTTGGGCCGGGATGAGGTGCCACCTTGTGCGTAGAAGCCCTGCACACAGGCAAGAAGCCCCCGAGGCCCGCGGGCGCGCCCGACCCTGGAGCCCCCTGGCTGGCTGCAGCCACAGGGAACGGGGGTTCTGAGTTGGCAGCCCCCATTCCCGAAGCATCCACGGGCAGTTCCCCGAAGGGCTGACACCGCCTGCGCCTCAGCAGCCAGACAACCTCCCTCCCTCTGGTCGGGCACTGCAAGCCACACAGCCTCTTGTGTCCCCTGTGTCCCTGGAGGCCGCAGCGCGTTTTGGGTTTTGGTGCGGACGGGCCCCTCTCGGCTTCCGTAGTCCATTTGCCCCGGAGCCTGCCAGACCCCTTGCCCCAGGGGCAGGCCCTGCTGAGTCCCTGAGTGCCTCCTGAGTTCCTGCCACCACCCTTGGGCCGGGATGAGGTTCCACCTTGTGCGTAGAAGCCCTGCACACAGGCAAGAAGCCCCCCAGGCCCGCGGGCGCGCCCGACCCTGGAGCCCCCTGGCTGGCTGCAGCCACAGGGAACGGGGGTTCTGAGTTGGCAGCCCCTATTCCCGAAGCATCCACGGGCAGTTCCCCGAAGGGCTGACACCGGCTGCGCCTCAGCAGCCAGACAACCTCCCTCCCTCTGGTCGGGCACTGCAAGCCACACAGCCACTTGTGTCCCCTGTGTCCCTGGTGGCCGCAGCGCGTTTTGGGTTTTGGCGCGGACGGGCCCCTCTCGGCTTCCGTAGTCCATTTGCCCCGGAGCCTGCCAGACCCCTTGCCCCAGGGGCGGGCCCTGCTGAGTCCCTGAGTGCCTCCTGAGTTCCTGCCACCACCCTTGGGCCGGGATGTCGTGCCACCTTGTGCGTAGAAGCCCTGCACACAGGCAAGAAGCCCCCCAGGCCCGCGGGCGCGCCCGACCCTGGAGCCCCCTGGCTGGCTGCAGCCACAGGGAACGGGGGTTCTGAGTTGGCAGCCCCCATTCCCGAAGCATCCACGGGCAGTTCCCCGAAGGGCTGACACCGGCTGCGCCTCAGCAGCCAGACAACCTCCCTCCCTCTGGTCGGGCACTGCAAGCCACACAGCCACTTGTGTCCCCTGTGTCCCTGGAGGCCGCAGCGCGTTTTGGGTTTTGGCGCGGACGGGCCCCTCTCGGCTTCCGTAGTCCATTTGCCCCGGAGCCTGCCAGACCCCTTGCCCCAGGGGCGGGCCCTGCTGAGTCCCCGAGCGCCTTCTGGGTTCCTGCCACCACCCTTGGGCCGGGATGAGGTGCCACCTTGTGCGTAGAAGCCCTGCACACAGGCAAGAAGCCCCCCAGGCCCGCGGGCGCGTCCGACCCTGGAGCCCCCTGGCTGGCTGCAGCCACAGGGAACGGGGGTACTGAGTTGGCAGCCCCCATTCCCGAAGCATCCACGGGCAGTTCCCCGAAGGGCTGACACCGGCTGCGCCTCAGCAGCCAGACAACCTCCCTCCCTCTGGTCGGACACTGCAAGCCACACAGCCACTTGTGTCCCCTGTGTCCCTGGAGGCCGCAGCGCGTTTTGGGTTTTGGCGCGGACGGGCCCCTCTCGGCTTCCGTAGTCCATTTGCCCCGGAGCCTGCCAGACCCCTTGCCCCAGGGGCGGGCCCTGCTGAGTCCCTGAGTGCCTCCTGAGTTCCTGCCACCACCCTTGGGCCGGGATGTGGTGCCACCTTGTGCGTAGAAGCCCTGCACACAATCAAGAAGCCCCCCAGGCCCGCGGGCGCGCCCGACCCTGGAGCCCCCTGGCTGGCTGCAGCCACAGGGAACGGGGGTTCTGAGTTGGCAGCCCCCATTCCCGAAGCATCCACGGGCAGTTCCCCGAAGGGCTGACACCGGCTGCGCCTCAGCAGCCAGACAACCTCCCTCCCTCTGGTCGGGCACTGCAAGCCACACAGCCACTTGTGTCCCCTGTGTCCCTGGAGGCCGCAGCGCGTTTTGGGTTTTGGCGCGGACGGGCCCCTCTCGGCTTCCGTAGTCCATTTGACCCGGAGCCTGCCAGACCCCTGGCCCCTGAGGCGGGCCCTGCTGAGTCCCCGAGCGCCTCCTGAGTTCCTGCCACCACCCTTGGGCCGGGATGAGGTGCCACCTTGTGCGTAGAAGCCCTGCACACAGGCAAGAAGCCCCCCAGGCCCGCGGGTGCGCCCGACCCTGGAGCCCCCTGGCTGGCTGCAGCCACAGGGAACGGGGGTTCTGAGTTGGCAGCCCCCATTCCCGAAGCATCCACGGGCAGTTCCCCGAAGGGCTGACACCGGCTGCGCCTCAGCAGCCAGACAACCTCCCTCCCTCTGGTCGGGCACTGCAAGCCACACAGCCACTTGTGTCCCCTGTGTCCCTGGAGGCCGCAGCGCGTTTTGGGTTTTGGCGCGGACGGGCCCCTCTCGGCTTCCGTAGTCCATTTGCCCCGGAGCCTGCCAGACCCCTTGCCCCAGGGGCGGGCCCTGCTGAGTCCCTGAGTGCCTCCTGAGTTCCTGCCACCACCCTTGGGCCGGGATGTGGTGCCACCTTGTGCGTAGAAGCCCTGCACACAGGCAAGAAGCCCCCCAGGCCCGCGGGCGCGCCCGACCCTGGAGCCCCCTGGCTGGCTGCAGCCACAGGGAACGGGGGTTCTGAGTTGGCATCCCCCATTCCCGAAGCATCCACGGGCAGTTCCCCGAAGGGCTGACACCGGCTGCGCCTCAGCAGCCAGACAACCTCCCTCCCTCTGGTCGGGCACTGCAAGCCACACAGCCACTTGTGTCCCCTGTGTCCCTGGAGGCCGCAGCGCGTTTTGGGTTTTGGCGCGGACGGGCCCCTCTCGGCTTCCGTAGTCCATTTGCCCCGGAGCCTGCCAGACCCCTTGCCCCAGGGGCGGACCCTGCTGAGTCCCTGAGTGCCTCCTGAGTTCCTGCCACCACCCTTGGGCCGGGATGTGGTGCCACCTTGTGCGTAGAAGCCCTGCACACAGGCAAGAAGCCCCCCAGGCCCGCAGGCGCGCCCGACCCTGGAGCCCCCTGGCTGGCTGCAGCCACAGGGAACGGGGGTTCTGAGTTGGCAGCCCCCATTCCCGAAGCATCCACGGGCAGTTCCCCGAAGGGCTGACACCGGCTGCGCCTCAGCAGCCAGACAACCTCCCTCCCTCTGGTCGGGCACTGCAAGCCACACAGCCACTTGTGTCCCCTGTGTCCCTGGAGGCCGCAGCGCGTTTTGGGTTTTGGCACGGACGGGCCCCTCTCGGCTTCCGTAGTCCATTTGCCCCGGAGCCTGCCAGACCCCTGGCCCCAGGGGCGGGCCCTGCTGAGTCCCCGAGCGCCTCCTGAGTTCCTGCCACCACCCTTGGGCCGGGATGTGGTGCCACCTTGTGCGTAGAAGCCCTGCACACAGGCAAGAAGCCCCTAGGCCCGCGGGCGCGCCCGACCCTGGAGCCCCCTGGCTGGCTGCAGCCACAGGGAACGGGGGTACTGAGTTGGCAGCCCCCATTCCCGAAGCATCCACGGGCAGTTCCCCGAAGGGCTGACACCGGCTGCGCCTCAGCAGCCAGACAACCTCCCTCCCTCTGGTCGGGCACTGCAAGCCACACAGCCACTTGTGTCCCCTGTGTCCCTGGAGGCCGCAGCGCATTTTGGGTTTTGGCGCGGACGGGCCCCTCTCGGCTTCCGTAGTCCATTTGCCCCGGAGCCTGCCAGACCCCTTGCCCCAGGGGCGGGCCCTGCTGAGTCCCCGAGCGCCTCCTGAGTTCCTGCCACCACCCTTGGGCCGGGATGTGGTGCCACCTTGTGCGTAGAAGCCCTGCACACAGGCAAGAAGCCCCTAGGCCCGCGGGCGCGCCCGACCCTGGAGCCCCCTGGCTGGCTGCAGCCACAGGGAACGGGGGTTCTGAGTTGGTAGCCCCCATTCCCGAAGCATCCACGGGCAGTTCCCCGAAGGGCTGACACCGGCTGCGCCACAGCAGCCAGACAACCTCCCTCCCTCTGGACGGGCACTGCAAGCCACACAGCCACTTGTGTCCCCTGTGTCCCTGGAGGCCGCAGCGCGTTTTGGGTTTTGGTGCGGACGGGCCCCTCTCGGCTTCCGTAGTCCATTTGCCCTGGAGCCTGCCAGACCCCTGGCCCCTGAGGCGGGCCCTGCTGAGTCCCCGAGCGCCTCCTGAGTTCCTGCCACCACCCTTGGGCCGGGATGAGGTGCCACCTTGTGCGTAGAAGCCCTGCACACAGGCAAGAAGCCCCCCAGGCCCGCGGGCGCGCCCGACCCTGGAGCCCCCTGGCTGGCTGCAGCCACAGGGAACGGGGGTTCTGAGTTGGCATCCCCCATTCCCGAAGCATCCACGGGCAGTTCCCCGAAGGGCTGACACCGGCTGCGCCTCAGCAGCCAGACAACCTCCCTCCCTCTGGTCGGGCACTGCAAGCCACACAGCCACTTGTGTCCCCTGTGTCCCTGGAGGCCGCAGCGCGTTTTGGGTTTTGGCGCGGACGGGCCCCTCTCGGCTTCCGTAGTCCATTTGCCCCGGAGCCTGCCAGACCCCTTGCCCCAGGGGCGGGCCCTGCTGAGTCCCCGAGCGCCTCCTGAGTTCCTGCCACCACCCTTGGGCCGGGATGTGGTGCCACCTTGTGCGTAGAAGCCCTGCACACAGGCAAGAAGCCCCTAGGCCCGCGGGCGCGCCCGACTCTGGAGCCCCCTGGCTGGCTGCAGCCACAGGGAACGGGGGTTTTGAGTTGGCAGCCCCCATTCCCGAAGCATCCACGGGCAGTTCCCCGAAGGGCTGACACCGGCTGCGCCTCAGCAGCCAGACAACCTCCCTCCCTCTGGTCGGGCACTGCAAGCCACACAGCCACTTGTGTCCCCTGTGTCCCTGGAGGCCGCAGCGCGTTTTGGGTTTTGGCGCGGACGGGCCCCTCTCGGCTTCCGTAGTCCATTTGCCCTGGAGCCTGCCAGACCCCTGGCCCCTGAGGCGGGCCCTGCTGAGTCCCCGAGCGCCTCCTGAGTTCCTGCCACCACCCTTGGGCCGGGATGAGGTGCCACCTTGTGCGTAGAAGCCCTGCACACAGGCAAGAAGCCCCCGAGGCCCGCGGGCGCGCCCGACCCTGGAGCCCCCTGGCTGGCTGCAGCCACAGGGAACGGGGGTTCTGAGTTGGCAGCCCCCATTCCCGAAGCATCCACGGGCAGTTCCCCGAAGGGCTGACACCGGCTGCGCCTCAGCAGCCAGACAACCTCCCTCCCTCTGGTCGGGCACTGCAAGCCACACAGCCACTTGTGTCCCCTGTGTCCCTGGAGGCCGCAGCGCGTTTTGGGTTTTGGTGCGGACGGGCCCCTCTCGGTTCCGTAGTCCATTTGCCCCGGAGCCTGCCAGACCCCTTGCCCCAGGGGCAGGCCCTGCTGAGTCCCTGAGTGCCTCCTGAGTTCCTGCCACCACCCTTGGGCCGGGATGAGGTGCCACCTTGTGCGTAGAAGCCCTGCACACAGGCAAGAAGCCCCCCAGGCCCGCGGGCGCGCCCGACCCTGGAGCCCCCTGGCTGGCTGCAGCCACAGGGAACGGGGGTTCTGAGTTGGCAGCCCCTATTCCCGAAGCATCCACGGGCAGTTCCCCGAAGGGCTGACACCGGCTGCGCCTCAGCAGCCAGACAACCTCCCTCCCTCTGGTCGGGCACTGCAAGCCACACAGCCACTTGTGTCCCCTGTGTCCCTGGAGGCCGCAGCGCGTTTTGGGTTTTGGCGCGGACGGGCCCCTCTCGGCTTCCGTAGTTCATTTGCCCCGGAGCCTGCCAGACCCCTTGCCCCAGGGGCGGGCCCTACTGAGTCCCTGAGTGCCTCCTGAGTTCCTGCCACCACCCTTGGGCCGGGATGTGGTGCCACCTTGTGCGTAGAAGCCCTGCACACAGGCAAGAAGCCCCCCAGGCCCGCGGGCGCGCCCGACCCTGGAGCCCCCTGGCTGGCTGCAGCCACAGGGAACGGGGGTTCTGAGTTGGCAGCCCCCATTCCCGAAGCATCCACGGGCAGTTCCCCGAAGGGCTGACACCGGCTGCGCCTCAGCAGCCAGACAACCTCCCTCCCTCTGGTCGGGCACTGCAAGCCACACAGCCACTTGTGTCCCCTGTGTCCCTGGAGGCCGCAGCGCGTTTTGGGTTTTGGCGCGGACGGGCCCCTCTCGGCTTCCGTAGTCCATTTGCCCCGGAGCCTGCCAGACCCCTTGCCCCAGGGGCGGGCCCTGCTGAGTCCCCGAGCGCCTTCTGGGTTCCTGCCACCACCCTTGGGCCGGGATGAGGTGCCACCTTGTGCGTAGAAGCCCTGCACACAGGCAAGAAGCCCCCCAGGCCCGCGGGCGCGTCCGACCCTGGAGCCCCCTGGCTGGCTGCAGCCACAGGGAACGGGGGTACTGAGTTGGCAGCCCCCATTCCCGAAGCATCCACGGGCAGTTCCCCGAAGGGCTGACACCGGCTGCGCCTCAGCAGCCAGACAACCTCCCTCCCTCTGGTCGGACACTGCAAGCCACACAGCCACTTGTGTCCCCTGTGTCCCTGGAGGCCGCAGCGCGTTTTGGGTTTTGGCGCGGACGGGCCCCTCTCGGCTTCCGTAGTTCATTTGCCCCGGAGCCTGCCAGACCCCTTGCCCCAGGGGCGGGCCCTGCTGAGTCCCCGAGCGCCTCCTGAGTTCCTGCCACCACCCTTGGGCCGGGATGTGGTGCCACCTTGTGCGTAGAAGCCCTGCACACAGGCAAGAAGCCCCCCAGGCCCGCGGGCGCGCCCGACCCTGGAGCCCCCTGGCTGGCTGCAGCCACAGGGAACGGGGGTTCTGAGTTGGCAGCCCCCATTCCCGAAGCATCCACGGGCAGTTCCCCGAAGGGCTGACACCGGCTGCGCCTCAGCAGCCAGACAACCTCCCTCCCTCTGGTCGGGCACTGCAAGCCACACAGCCACTTGTGTCCCCTGTGTCCCTGGAGGCCGCAGCGCGTTTTGGGTTTTGGCGCGGACGGGCCCCTCTCGGCTTCCGTAGTCCATTTGCCCCGGAGCCTGCCAGACCCCTTGCCCCAGGGGCGGGCCCTGCTGAGTCCCCGAGCGCCTCCTGAGTTCCTGCCACCACCCTTGGGCCGGGATGTGGTGCCACCTTGTGCGTAGAAGCCCTGCACACAGGCAAGAAGCCCCTAGGCCCGCGGGCGCGCCCGACTCTGGAGCCCCCTGGCTGGCTGCAGCCACAGGGAACGGGGGTTCTGAGTTGGCAGCCCCCATTCCCGAAGCATCCACGGGCAGTTCCCCGAAGGGCTGACACCGGCTGCGCCTCAGCAGCCAGACAACCTCCCTCCCTCTGGTCGGGCACTGCAAGCCACACAGCCACTTGTGTCCCCTGTGTCCCTGGAGGCCGCAGTGCGTTTTGGGTTTTGGCGCGGACGGGGCCCCACTCGGCTTCCGTAGTCCATTTGCCCCGGAGCCTGCCAGACCCCTTGCCCCAGGGGCGGGCCCTGCTGAGTCCCCGAGCGCCTCCTGAGTTCCTGCCACCACCCTTGGGCCGGGATGTGGTGCCACCTTGTGCGTAGAAGCCCTGCACACAGGCAAGAAGCCCCCCAGGCCCGCGGGCGCGCCCGACCCTGGAGCCCCCTGGCTGGCTGCAGCCACAGGGAACGGGGGTTCTGAGTTGGCAGCCCCCATTCCCGAAGCATCCATGGGGAGTTCCCCGAAGGGCTGACACCGGCTGCGCCTCAGCAGCCAGACAACCTCCCTCCCTCTGGTCGGGCACTGCAAGCCACACAGCCACTTGTGTCCCCTGTGTCCCTGGAGGCCGCAGCGCGTTTTGGGTTTTGGCGCGGACGGGACCCTCTCGGCTTCCGTAGTCCATTTGCCCCGGAGCCTGCCAGACCCCTTGCCCCAGGGGCGGGCCCTGCTGAGTCCCAGAGCGCCTCCTGAGTTCCTGCCACCACCCTTGGGCCGGGATGTGGTGCCACCTTGTGCGTAGAAGCCCTGCACACAGGCAAGAAGCCCCTAGGCCCGCGGGCGCGCCCGACTCTGGAGCCCCCTGGCTGGCTGCAGCCACAGGGAACGGGGGTTCTGAGTTGGCAGCCCCCATTCCCGAAGCATCCACGGGCAGTTCCCCGAAGGGCTGACACCGGCTGCGCCTCAGCAGCCAGACAACCTCCCTCCCTCTGGTCGGGCACTGCAAGCCACACAGCCACTTGTGTCCCCTGTGTCCCTGGAGGCCGCAGCGCGTTTTGGGTTTTGGCGCGGACGGGCCCCTCTCGGCTTCCGTAGTCCATTTGCCCTGGAGCCTGCCAGACCCCTGGCCCCTGAGGCGGGCCCTGCTGAGTCCCCGAGCGCCTCCTGAGTTGCTGCCACCACCCTTGGGCCGGGATGAGGTGCCACCTTGTGCGTAGAAGCCCTGCACACAGGCAAGAAGCCCCCGAGGCCCGCGGGCGCGCCCGACCCTGGAGCCCCCTGGCTGGCTGCAGCCACAGGGAACGGGGGTTCTGAGTTGGCAGCCCCCATTCCCGAAGCATCCACGGGCAGTTCCCCGAAGGGCTGACACCGCCTGCGCCTCAGCAGCCAGACAACCTCCCTCCCTCTGGTCGGGCACTGCAAGCCACACAGCCACTTGTGTCCCCTGTGTCCCTGGAGGCCGCAGCGCGTTTTGGGTTTTGGTGCGGACGGGCCCCTCTCGGCTTCCGTAGTCCATTTGCCCCGGAGCCTGCCAGACCCCTTGCCCCAGGGGCAGGCCCTGCTGAGTCCCTGAGTGCCTCCTGAGTTCCTGCCACCACCCTTGGGCCGGGATGAGGTTCCACCTTGTGCGTAGAAGCCCTGCACACAGGCAAGAAGCCCCCCAGGCCCGCGGGCGCGCCCGACCCTGGAGCCCCCTGGCTGGCTGCAGCCACAGGGAACGGGGGTTCTGAGTTGGCAGCCCCTATTCCCGAAGCATCCACGGGCAGTTCCCCGAAGGGCTGACACCGGCTGCGCCTCAGCAGCCAGACAACCTCCCTCCCTCTGGTCGGGCACTGCAAGCCACACAGCCACTTGTGTCCCCTGTGTCCCTGGTGGCCGCAGCGCGTTTTGGGTTTTGGCGCGGACGGGCCCCTCTCGGCTTCCGTAGTCCATTTGCCCCGGAGCCTGCCAGACCCCTTGCCCCAGGGGCGGGCCCTGCTGAGTCCCTGAGTGCCTCCTGAGTTCCTGCCACCACCCTTGGGCCGGGATGTGGTGCCACCTTGTGCGTAGAAGCCCTGCACACAGGCAAGAAGCCCCCCAGGCCCGCGGGCGTGCCCGACCCTGGAGCCCCCTGGCTGGCTGCAGCCACAGGGAACGGGGGTTCTGAGTTGGCAGCCCCCATTCCCGAAGCATCCACGGGCAGTTCCCCGAAGGGCTGACACCGGCTGCGCCTCAGCAGCCAGACAACCTCCCTCCCTCTGGTCGGGCACTGCAAGCCACACAGCCACTTGTGTCCCCTGTGTCCCTGGAGGCCGCAGCGCGTTTTGGGTTTTGGCGCGGACGGGCCCCTCTCGGCTTCCGTAGTCCATTTGCCCCGGAGCCTGCCAGACCCCTTGCCCCAGGGGCGGGCCCTGCTGAGTCCCCGAGCGCCTTCTGGGTTCCTGCCACCACCCTTGGGCCGGGATGAGGTGCCACCTTGTGCGTAGAAGCCCTGCACACAGGCAAGAAGCCCCCCAGGCCCGCGGGCGCGTCCGACCCTGGAGCCCCCTGGCTGGCTGCAGCCACAGGGAACGGGGGTTCTGAGTTGGCAGCCCCCATTCCCGAAGCATCCACGGGCAGTTCCCCGAAGGGCTGACACCGGCTGCGCCTCAGCAGCCAGACAACCTCCCTCCCTCTGGTCGGACACTGCAAGCCACACAGCCACTTGTGTCCCCTGTGTCCCTGGAGGCCGCAGCGCGTTTTGGGTTTTGGCGCGGACGGGCCCCTCTCGGCTTCCGTAGTCCATTTGCCCCGGAGCCTGCCAGACCCCTTGCCACAGGGGCGGGCCCTGCTGACTCCCTGAGTGCCTCCTGAGTTCCTGCCACCACCCTTGGGCCGGGATGTGGTGCCACCTTGTGCGTAGAAGCCCTGCACACAGGCAAGAAGCCCCCAGGCCCGCGGGCGCGCCCGACCCTGGAGCCCCCTGGCTGGCTGCAGCCACAGGGAACGGGGGTTCTGAGTTGGCAGCCCCCATTCCCGAAGCATCCACGGGCAGTTCCCCGAAGGGCTGACACCGGCTGCGCCTCAGCAGCCAGACAACCTCCCTCCCTCTGGTCGGGCACTGCAAGCCACACAGCCACTTGTGTCCCCTGTGTCCCTGGAGGCCGCAGCGCGTTTTGGGTTTTGGCGCGGACGGGCCCCTCTCGGCTTCCGTAGTCCATTTGCCCCGGAGCCTGCCAGACCCCTTGCCCCAGGGGCGGGCCCTGCTGAGTCCCCGAGCGCCTTCTGGGTTCCTGCCACCACCCTTGGGCCGGGATGAGGTGCCACCTTGTGCGTAGAAGCCCTGCACACAGGCAAGAAGCCCCCCAGGCCCGCGGGCGCGTCCGACCCTGGAGCCCCCTGGCTGGCTGCAGCCACAGGGAACGGGGGTACTGAGTTGGCAGCCCCCATTCCCGAAGCATCCACGGGCAGTTCCCCGAAGGGCTGACACCGGCTGCGCCTCAGCAGCCAGACAACCTCCCTCCCTCTGGTCGGACACTGCAAGCCACACAGCCACTTGTGTCCCCTGTGTCCCTGGAGGCCGCAGCGCGTTTTGGGTTTTGGCGCGGACGGGCCCCTCTCGGCTTCCGTAGTCCATTTGCCCCGGAGCCTGCCAGACCCCTTGCCCCAGGGGCGGGCCCTGCTGAGTCCCCGAGCGCCTCCTGAGTTCCTGCCACCACCCTTGGGCCGGGATGTGGTGCCACCTTGTGCGTAGAAGCCCTGCACACAGGCAAGAAGCCCCCCAGGCCCGCGGGCGCGCCCGACCCTGGAGCCCCCTGGCTGGCTGCAGCCACAGGGAACGGGGGTTCTGAGTTGGCAGCCCCCATTCCCGAAGCATCCACGGGCAGTTCCCCGAAGGGCTGACACCGGCTGCGCCTCAGCAGCCAGACAACCTCCCTCCCTCTGGTCGGGCACTGCAAGCCACACAGCCACTTGTGTCCCCTGTGTCCCTGGAGGCCGCAGCGCGTTTTGGGTTTTGGCGCGGACGGGCCCCTCTCGGCTTCCGTAGTCCATTTGCCCTGGAGCCTGCCAGACCCCTGGCCCCTGAGGCGGGCCCTGCTGAGTCCCCGAGCGCCTCCTGAGTTCCTGCCACCACCCTTGGGCCGGGATGAGGTGCCACCTTGTGCGTAGAAGCCCTGCACACAGGCAAGAAGCCCCCCAGGCCCGCGGGCGCGCCCGACCCTGGAGCCCCCTGGCTGGCTGCAGCCACAGGGAACGGGGGTTCTGAGTTGGCAGCCCCCATTCCCGAAGCATCCACGGGCAGTTCCCCGAAGGGCTGACACCGCCTGCGCCTCAGCAGCCAGACAACCTCCCTCCCTCTGGTCGGGCACTGCAAGCCACACAGCCACTTGTGTCCCCTGTGTCCCTGGAGGCCGCAGCGCGTTTTGGGTTTTGGTGCGGACGGGCCCCTCTCGGCTTCCGTAGTCCATTTGCCCCGGAGCCTGCCAGACCCCTTGCCCCAGGGGCAGGCCCTGCTGAGTCCCGGAGTGCCTCCTGAGTTCCTGCCACCACCCTTGGGCCGGGATGAGGTTCCACCTTGTGCGTAGAAGCCCTGCACACAGGCAAGAAGCCCCCCAGGCCCGCGGGCGCGCCCGACCCTGGAGCCCCCTGGCTGGCTGCAGCCACAGGGAACGGGGGTTCTGAGTTGGCAGCCCCCATTCCCGAAGCATCCACGGGCAGTTCCCCGAAGGGCTGACACCGGCTGCGCCTCAGCAGCCAGACAACCTCCCTCCCTCTGGTCGGGCACTGCAAGCCACACAGCCACTTGTGTCCCCTGTGTCCCTGGAGGCCGCAGCGCGTTTTGGGTTTTGGCGCGGACGGGCCCCTCTCGGCTTCCGTAGTCCATTTGCCCCGGAGCCTGCCAGACCCCTTGCCCCAGGGGCGGGCCCTGCTGAGTCCCTGAGTGCCTCCTGAGTTCCTGCCACCACCCTTGGGCCGGGATGTGGTGCCACCTTGTGCGTAGAAGCCCTGCACACAGGCAAGAAGCCCCCCAGGCCCGCAGGCGCGCCCGACCCTGGAGCCCCCTGGCTGGCTGCAGCCACAGGGAACGGGGGTTCTGAGTTGGCAGCCCCCATTCCCGAAGCATCCACGGGCAGTTCCCCGAAGGGCTGACACCGGCTGCGCCTCAGCAGCCAGACAACCTCCCTCCCTCTGGTCGGGCACTGCAAGCCACACAGCCACTTGTGTCCCCTGTGTCCCTGGAGGCCGCAGCGCGTTTTGGGTTTTGGCACGGACGGGCCCCTCTCGGCTTCCGTAGTCCATTTGCCCCGGAGCCTGCGAGACCCCTGGCCCCAGGGGCGGGCCCTGCTGAGTCCCCGAGCGCCTCCTGAGTTCCTGCCACCACCCTTGGGCCGGGATGTGGTGCCACCTTGTGCGTAGAAGCCCTGCACACAGGCAAGAAGCCCCTAGGCCCGCGGGCGCGCCCGACCCTGGAGCCCCCTGGCTGGCTGCAGCCACAGGGAACGGGGGTACTGAGTTGGCAGCCCCCATTCCCGAAGCATCCACGGGCAGTTCCCCGAAGGGCTGACACCGGCTGCGCCTCAGCAGCCAGACAACCTCCCTCCCTCTGGTCGGACACTGCAAGCCACACAGCCACTTGTGTCCCCTGTGTCCCTGGAGGCCGCAGCGCATTTTGGGTTTTGGCGCGGACGGGCCCCTCTCGGCTTCCGTAGTCCATTTGCCCCGGAGCCTGCCAGACCCCTTGCCCCAGGGGCGGGCCCTGCTGAGTCCCCGAGCGCCTCCTGAGTTCCTGCCACCACCCTTGGGCCGGGATGTGGTGCCACCTTGTGCGTAGAAGCCCTGCACACAGGCAAGAAGCCCCTAGGCCCGCGGGCGCGCCCGACCCTGGAGCCCCCTGGCTGGCTGCAGCCACAGGGAACGGGGGTTCTGAGTTGGCAGCCCCCATTCCCGAAGCATCCACGGGCAGTTCCCCGAAGGGCTGACACCGGCTGCGCCTCAGCAGCCAGACAACCTCCCTCCCTCTGGTCGGGCACTGCAAGCCACACAGCCACTTGTGTCCCCTGTGTCCCTGGAGGCCGCAGCGCGTTTTGGGTTTTGGCGCGGACGGGCCCCTCTCGGCTTCCGTAGTCCATTTGCCCTGGAGCCTGCCAGACCCCTGGCCCCTGAGGCGGGCCCTGCTGAGTCCCCGAGCGCCTCCTGAGTTCCTGCCACCACCCTTGGGCCGGGATGAGGTGCCACCTTGTGCGTAGAAGCCCTGCACACAGGCAAGAAGCCCCCCAGGCCCGCGGGCGCGCCCGACCCTGGAGCCCCCTGGCTGGCTGCAGCCACAGGGAACGGGGGTTCTGAGTTGGCAGCCCCCATTCCCGAAGCATCCACGGGCAGTTCCCCGAAGGGCTGACACCGGCTGCGCCTCAGCAGCCAGACAACCTCCCTCCCTCTGGTCGGGCACTGCAAGCCACACAGCCACTTGTGTCCCCTGTGTCCCTGGAGGCCGCAGCGCGTTTTGGGTTTTGGCGCGGACGGGCCCCTCTCGGCTTCCGTAGTCCATTTGCCCCGGAGCCTGCCAGACCCCTTGCCCCAGGGGCGGGCCCTGCTGAGTCCCCGAGCGCCTCCTGAGTTCCTGCCACCACCCTTGGGCCGGGATGTGGTGCCACCTTGTGCGTAGAAGCCCTGCACACAGGCAAGAAGCCCCTAGGCCCGCAGGCGCGCCCGACTCTGGAGCCCCCTGGCTGGCTGCAGCCACAGGGAACGGGGGTTCTGAGTTGGCAGCCCCCATTCCCGAAGCATCCACGGGCAGTTCCCCGAAGGGCTGACACCGGCTGCGCCTCAGCAGCCAGACAACCTCCCTCCCTCTGGTCGGGCACTGCAAGCCACACAGCCACTTGTGTCCCCTGTGTCCCTGGAGGCCGCAGCGCGTTTTGGGTTTTGGCGCGGACGGGCCCCTCTCGGCTTCCGTAGTCCATTTGCCCTGGAGCCTGCCAGACCCCTGGCCCCTGAGGCGGGCCCTGCTGAGTCCCCGAGCGCCTCCTGAGTTCCTGCCACCACCCTTGGGCCGGGATGAGGTGCCACCTTGTGTGTAGAAGCCCTGCACACAGGCAAGAAGCCCCCCAGGCCCGCGGGCGCGCCCGACCCTGGAGCCCCCTGGCTGGCTGCAGCCACAGGGAACGGGGGTTCTGAGTTGGCAGCCCCCATTCCCGAAGCATCCACGGGCAGTTCCCCGAAGGGCTGACACCGGCTGCGCCTCAGCAGCCAGACAACCTCCCTCCCTCTGGTCGGGCACTGCAAGCCACACAGCCACTTGTGTCCCCTGTGTCCCTGGAGGCCGCAGCGCGTTTTGGGTTTTGGTGCGGACGGGCCCCTCTCGGCTTCCGTAGTCCATTTGCCCCGGAGCCTGCCAGACCCCTTGCCCCAGGGGCAGGCCCTGCTGAGTCCCTGAGTGCCTCCTGAGTTCCTGCCACCACCCTTGGGCCGGGATGAGGTGCCACCTTGTGCGTAGAAGCCCTGCACACAGGCAAGAAGCCCCCCAGGCCCGCGGGCGCGCCCGACCCTGGAGCCCCCTGGCTGGCTGCAGCCACAGGGAACGGGGGTTCTGAGTTGGCAGCCCCTATTCCCGAAGCATCCACGGGCAGTTCCCCGAAGGGCTGACACCGGCTGCACCTCAGCAGCCAGACAACCTCCCTCCCTCTGGTCGGGCACTGCAAGCCACACAGCCACTTGTGTCCCCTGTGTCCCTGGAGGCCGCAGCGCGTTTTGGGTTTTGGCGCGGACGGGCCCCTCTCGGCTTCCGTAGTCCATTTGCCCCGGAGCCTGCCAGACCCCTTGCCCCAGGGGCGGGCCCTGCTGAGTCCCTGAGTGCCTCCTGAGTTCCTGCCACCACCCTTGGGCCGGGATGTGGTGCCACCTTGTGCGTAGAAGCACTGCACACAGGCAAGAAGCCCCCCAGGCCCGCGGGCGCGCCCGACCCTGGAGCCCCCTGGCTGGCTGCAGCCACAGGGAACGGGGGTTCTGAGTTGGCAGCCCCCATTCCCGAAGCATCCACGGGCAGTTCCCCGAAGGGCTGACACCGGCTGCGCCTCAGCAGCCAGACAACCTCCCTCCCTCTGGTCGGGCACTGCAAGCCACACAGCCACTTGTGTCCCCTGTGTCCCTGGAGGCCGCAGCGCGTTTTGGGTTTTGGCGCGGACGGGCCCCTCTCGGCTTCCGTAGTCCATTTGCCCCGGAGCCTGCCAGACCCCTTGCCCCAGGGGCGGGCCTTGCTGAGTCCCCTAGCGCCTTCTGGGTTCCTGCCACCACCCTTGGGCCGGGATGAGGTGCCACCTTGTGCGTAGAAGCCCTGCACACAGGCAAGAAGCCCCCCAGGCCCACGGGCGCGTCCGACCCTGGAGCCCCCTGGCTGGCTGCAGCCACAGGGAACGGGGGTACTGAGTTGGCAGCCCCCATTCCCGAAGCATCCACGGGCAGTTCCCCGAAGGGCTGACACCGGCTGCGCCTCAGCAGCCAGACAACCTCCCTCCCTCTGGTCGGACACTGCAAGCCACACAGCCACTTGTGTCCCCTGTGTCCCTGGAGGCCGCAGCGCGTTTTGGGTTTTGGCGCGGACGGGCCCCTCTCGGCTTCCGTAGTCCATTTGCCCCGGAGCCTGCCAGACCCCTTGCCCCAGGGGCGGGCCCTGCTGAGTCCCTGAGTGCCTCCTGAGTTCCTGCCACCACCCTTGGGCCGTGATGTGGTGCCACCTTGTGCGTAGAAGCCCTGCACACAGGCAAGAAGCCCCCCAGGCCCGCGGGCGCGCCCGACCCTGGAGCCCCCTGGCTGGCTGCAGCCACAGGGAACGGGGGTTCTGAGTTGGCAGCCCCCATTCCCGAAGCATCCACGGGCAGTTCCCCAAAGGGCTGACACCGGCTGCGCCTCAGCAGCCAGACAACCTCCCTCCCTCTGGTCGGGCACTGCAAGCCACACAGCCACTTGTGTCCCCTGTGTCCCTGGAGGCCGCAGCGCGTTTTGGGTTTTGGCGCGGACGGGCCCCTCTCGGCTTCCGTAGTCCATTTGCCCTGGAGCCTGCCAGACCCCTGGCCCCTGAGGCGGGCCCTGCTGATTCCCCGAGCGCCTCCTGAGTTCCTGCCACCACCCTTGGGCCGGGATGAGGTGCCACCTTGTGCGTAGAAGCCCTGCACACAGGCAAGAAGCCCCCCAGGCCCGCGGGTGCGCCCGACCCTGGAGCCCCCTGGCTGGCTGCAGCCACAGGGAACGGGGGTTCTGAGTTGGCATCCCCCATTCCCGAAGCATCCACGGGCAGTTCCCCGAAGGGCTGACACCGGCTGCGCCTCAGCAGCCAGACAACCTCCCTCCCTCTGGTCGGGCACTGCAAGCCACACAGCCACTTGTGTCCCCTGTGTCCCTGGAGGCCGCAGCGCGTTTTGGGTTTTGGCGCGGACGGGCCCCTCTCGGCTTCCGTAGTCCATTTGCCCCGGAGCCTGCCAGACCCCTTGCCCCAGGGGCGGGCCCTGCTGAGTCCCTGAGTGCCTCCTGAGTTCCTGCCACCACCCTTGGGCCGGGATGTGGTGCCACCTTGTGCGTAGAAGCCCTGCACACAGGCAAGAAGCCCCCCAGGCCCGCGGGCGCGCCCGACCCTGGAGCCCCCTGGCTGGCTGCAGCCACAGGGAACGGGGGTTCTGAGTTGGCAGCCCCCATTCCCGAAGCATCCACGGGCAGTTCCCCGAAGGGCTGACACCGGCTGCGCCTCAGCAGCCAGACAACCTCCCTCCCTCTGGTCGGGCACTGCAAGCCACACAGCCACTTGTGTCCCCTGTGTCCCTGGAGGCCGCAGCGCGTTTTGGGTTTTGGCGCGGACGGGCCCCTCTCGGCTTCCGTAGTCCATTTGCCCCGGAGCCTGCCAGACCCCTTGCCCCAGGGGCGGGCCCTGCTGAGTCCCTGAGTGCCTCCTGAGTTCCTGCCACCACCCTTGGGCCGGGATGTGGTGCCACCTTGTGCGTAGAAGCCCTGCACACAGGCAAGAAGCCCCCCAGGCCCGCGGGCGCGCCCGACCCTGGAGCCCCCTGGCTGGCTGCAGCCACAGGGAACGGGGGTTCTGAGTTGGCAGCCCCCATTCCCGAAGCATCCACGGGCAGTTCCCCGAAGGGCTGACACCGGCTGCGCCTCAGCAGCCAGACAACCTCCCTCCCTCTGGTCGGGCACTGCAAGCCACACAGCCACTTGTGTCCCCTGTGTCCCTGGAGGCCGCAGCGCGTTTTGGGTTTTGGCGCGGACGGGCCCCTCTCGGCTTCCGTAGTCCATTTGCCCCGGAGCCTGCCAGACCCCTTGCCCCAGGGGCGGGCCCTGCTGAGTCCCCGAGCGCCTCCTGAGTTCCTGCCACCACCCTTGGGCCGGGATGTGGTGCCACCTTGTGCGTAGAAGCCCTGCACACAGGCAAGAAGCCCCTAGGCCCGCGGGCGCGCCCGACCCTGGAGCCCCCTGGCTGGCTGCAGCCACAGGGAACGGGGGTACTGAGTTGGCAGCCCCCATTCCCGAAGCATCCACGGGCAGTTCCCCGAAGGGCTGACACCGCCTCGCCTCAGCAGCCAGACAACCTCCCTCCCTCTGGTCGGGCACTGCAAGCCACACAGCCACTTGTGTCCCCTGTGTCCCTGGAGGCCGCAGCGCATTTTGGGTTTTAGCGCGGACGGGCCCCTCTCGGCTTCCGTAGTCCATTTGCCCCGGAGCCTGCCAGACCCCTTGCCCCAGGGGCGGGCCCTGCTGAGTCCCCGAGCGCCTCCTGAGTTCCTGCCACCACCCTTGGGCCGGGATGTGGTGCCACCTTGTTTGTAGAAGCCCTGCACACAGGCAAGAATCCCCTAGGCCCGCGGGCGCGCCCGACCCTGGAGCCCCCTGGCTGGCTGCAGCCACAGGGAACGGGGGTTCTGAGTTGGCAGCCCCCATTCCCGAAGCATCCACGGGCAGTTCCCCGAAGGGCTGACACCGGCTGCGCCTCAGCAGCCAGACAACCTCCCTCCCTCTGGTCGGGCACTGCAAGCCACACAGCCACTTGTGTCCCCTGTGTCCCTGGAGGCCGCAGCGCGTTTTGGGTTTTGGCGCGGACGGGCCCCTCTCGGCTTCCGTAGTCCATTTGCCCCGGAGCCTGCCAGACCCCTGGCCCCTGAGGCGGGCCCTGCTGAGTCCCCGAGCGCCTCCTGAGTTCCTGCCACCACCCTTGGGCCGGGATGAGGTGCCACCTTGTGCGTAGAAGCCCTGCACACAGGCAAGAAGCCCCCCAGGCCCGCGGGAGCGCCCGACCCTGGAGCCCCCTGGCTGGCTGCAGCCACAGGGAACGGGGGTTCTGAGTTGGCAGCCCCCATTCCCGAAGCATCCACGGGCAGTTCCCCGAAGGGCTGACACCGGCTGCGCCTCAGCAGCCAGACAACCTCCCTCCCTCTGGTCGGGCACTGCAAGCCACACAGCCACTTGTGTCCCCTGTGTCCCTGGAGGCCGCAGCGCGTTTTGGGTTTTGGCGCGGACGGGCCCCTCTCGGCTTCCGTAGTCCATTTGCCCCGGAGCCTGCCAGACCCCTTGCCCCAGGGGCAGGCCCTGCTGAGTCCCTGAGTGCCTCCTGACTTCCTGCCACCACCCTTGGGCCGGGATGTGGTGCCACCTTGTGCGTAGAAGCCCTGCACACAGGCAAGAAGCCCCCCAGGCCCGCGGGCGCGCCCGACCCTGGAGCCCCCTGGCTGGCTGCAGCCACAGGGAACGGGGGTTCTGAGTTGGCAGCCCCCATTCCCGAAGCATCCACGGGCAGTTCCCCGAAGGGCTGACACCGGCTGCGCCTCAGCAGCCAGACAACCTCCCTCCCTCTGGTCGGGCACTGCAAGCCACACAGCCACTTGTGTCCCCTGTGTCCCTGGAGGCCGCAGCGCGTTTTGGGTTTTGGCGCGGACGGGCCCCTCTCGGCTTCCGTAGTCCATTTGCCCCGGAGCCTGCCAGACCCCTTGCCCCAGGGGCGGGCCCTGCTGAGTCCCTGAGTGCCTCCTGAGTTCCTGCCACCACCCTTGGGCCGGGATGTGGTGCCACCTTGTGCGTAGAAGCCCTGCACACAGGCAAGAAGCCCCCCAGGCCCGCGGGCGCGCCCGACCCTGGAGCCCCCTGGCTGGCTGCAGCCACAGGGAACGGGGGTTCTGAGTTGGCAGCCCCCATTCCCGAAGCATCCACGGGCAGTTCCCCGAAGGGCTGACACCGGCTGCGCCTCAGCAGCCAGACAACCTCCCTCCCTCTGGTCGGGCACTGCAAGCCACACAGCCACTTGTGTCCCCTGTGTCCCTGGAGGCCGCAGCGCGTTTTGGGTTTTGGCGCGGACGGGCCCCTCTCGGCTTCCGTAGTCCATTTGCCCCGGAGCCTGCCAGACCCCTTGCCCCAGGGGCGGGCCCTGCTGAGTCCCCGAGCGCCTCCTGGGTTCCTGCCACCACCCTTGGGCCGGGATGAGGTGCCACCTTGTGCGTAGAAGCCCTGCACACAGGCAAGAAGCCCCCCAGGCCCGCGGGCGCGCCCGACCCTGGAGCCCCCTGGCTGGCTGCAGCCACAGGGAACGGGGGTACTGAGTTGGCAGCCCCCATTCCCGAAGCATCCACGGGCAGTTCCCCGAAGGGCTGACACCGGCTGCGCCTCAGCAGCCAGACAACCTCCCTCCCTCTGGTCGGGCACTGCAAGCCACACAGCCACTTGTGTCCCCTGTGTCCCTGGAGGCCGCAGCGCGTTTTGGGTTTTGGCGCGGACGGGCCCCTCTCGGCTTCCGTAGTCCATTTGCCCCGGAGCCTGCCAGACCCCTTGCCCCAGGGGCGGGCCCTGCTGAGTCCCTGAGTGCCTCCTGAGTTCCTGCCACCACCCTTGGGCCGGGATGTGGTGCCACCTTGTGCGTAGAAGCCCTGCACACAGGCAAGAAGCCCCCCAGGCCCGCGGGCGCGCCCGACCCTGGAGCCCCCTGGCTGGCTGCAGCCACAGGGAACGGGGGTTCTGAGTTGGCAGCCCCCATTCCCGAAGCATCCACGGGCAGTTCCCCGAAGGGCTGACACCGGCTGCGCCTCAGCAGCCAGACAACCTCCCTCCCTCTGGTCGGGCACTGCAAGCCACACAGCCACTTGTGTCCCCTGTGTCCCTGGAGGCCGCAGCGCGTTTTGGGTTTTGGCGCGGACGGGCCCCTCTCGGCTTCCGTAGTCCATTTGCCCCGGAGCCTGCCAGACCCCTTGCCCCAGGGGCGGGCCCTGCTGAGTCCCTGAGTGCCTCCTGAGTTCCTGCCACCACCCTTGGGCCGGGATGTGGTGCCACCTTGTGCGTAGAAGCCCTGCACACAGGCAAGAAGCCCCCCAGGCCCGCGGGCGCGCCCGACCCTGGAGCCCCCTGGCTGGCTGCAGCCACAGGGAACGGGGGTTCTGAGTTGGCAGCCCCCATTCCCGAAGCATCCACGGGCAGTTCCCCGAAGGGCTGACACCGGCTGCGCCTCAGCAGCCAGACAACCTCCCTCCCTCTGGTCGGGCACTGCAAGCCACACAGCCACTTGTGTCCCCTGTGTCCCTGGAGGCCGCAGCGCGTTTTGGGTTTTGGCGCGGACGGGCCCCTCTCGGCTTCCGTAGTCCATTTGCCCCGGAGCCTGCCAGACCCCTTGCCCCAGGGGCGGGCCCTGCTGAGTCCCCGAGCGCCTCCTGGGTTCCTGCCACCACCCTTGGGCCGGGATGAGGTGCCACCTTGTGCGTAGAAGCCCTGCACACAGGCAAGAAGCCCCCCAGGCCCGCGGGCGCGCCCGACCCTGGAGCCCCCTGGCTGGCTGCAGCCACAGGGAACGGGGGTACTGAGTTGGCAGCCCCCATTCCCGAAGCATCCACGGGCAGTTCCCCGAAGGGCTGACACCGGCTGCGCCTCAGCAGCCAGACAACCTCCCTCCCTCTGGTCGGGCACTGCAAGCCACACAGCCACTTGTGTCCCCTGTGTCCCTGGAGGCCGCAGCGCGTTTTGGGTTTTGGCCCGGACGGGCCCCTCTCGGCTTCCGTAGTCCATTTGCCCCGGAGCCTGCCAGACCCCTTGCCCCAGGGGCGGGCCCTGCTGAGTCCCTGAGTGCCTCCTGAGTTCCTGCCACCACCCTTGGGCCGGGATGTGGTGCCACCTTGTGCGTAGAAGCCCTGCACACAGGCAAGAAGCCCCCCAGGCCCGCGGGCGCGCCCGACCCTGGAGCCCCCTGGCTGGCTGCAGCCACAGGGAACGGGGGTTCTGAGTTGGCAGCCCCCATTCCCGAAGCATCCACGGGCAGTTCCCCGAAGGGCTGACACCGGCTGCGCCTCAGCAGCCAGACAACCTCCCTCCCTCTGGTCGGGCACTGCAAGCCACACAGCCACTTGTGTCCCCTGTGTCCCTGGAGGCCGCAGCGCGTTTTGGGTTTTGGCGCGGACGGGCCCCTCTCGGCTTCCGTAGTCCATTTGCCCCGGAGCCTGCCAGACCCCTTGCCCCAGGGGCGGGCCCTGCTGAGTCCCTGAGTGCCTCCTGAGTTCCTGCCACCACCCTTGGGCCGGGATGAGGTGCCACCTTGTGCGTAGAAGCCCTGCACACAGGCAAGAAGCCCCCCAGGCCCGCGGGCGCGTCCGACCCTGGAGCCCCCTGGCTGGCTGCAGCCACAGGGAACGGGGGTACTGAGTTGGCAGCCCCCATTCCCGAAGCATCCACGGGCAGTTCCCCGAAGGGCTGACACCGGCTGCGCCTCAGCAGCCAGACAACCTCCCTCCCTCTGGTCGGACACTGCAAGCCACACAGCCACTTGTGTCCCCTGTGTCCCTGGAGGCCGCAGCGCGTTTTGGGTTTTGGCGCGGACGGGCCCCTCTCGGCTTCCGTAGTCCATTTGCCCCGGAGCCTGCCAGACCCCTTGCCCCAGGGGCGGGCCCTGCTGAGTCCCCGAGCGCCTCCTGAGTTCCTGCCACCACCCTTGGGCCGGGATGTGGTGCCACCTTGTGCGTAGAAGCGCTGCACACAGGCAAGAAGCCCCTAGGCCCGCGGGCGCGCCCGACTCTGGAGCCCCCTGGCTGGCTGCAGCCACAGGGAACGGGGGTTCTGAGTTGGCAGCCCCCATTCCCGAAGCATCCACGGGCAGTTCCCCGAAGGGCTGACACCGGCTGCGCCTCAGCAGCCAGACAACCTCCCTCCCTCTGGTCGGGCACTGCAAGCCACACAGCCACTTGTGTCCCCTGTGTCCCTGGAGGACGCAGTGCGTTTTGGGTTTTGGCGCGGACGGGCCCCTCTCGGCTTCCGTAGTCCATTTGCCCCAGAGCCTGCCAGACCCCTTGCCCCAGGGGCGGGCCCTGCTGATTCCCGAGCGCCTCCTGAGTTCCTGCCACCACCCTTGGGCCGGGATGTGGTGCCACCTTGTGCGTAGAAGCCCTGCACACAGGCAAGAAGCCCCCCAGGCCCGCGGGCGCGCCCGACCCTGGAGCCCCCTGGCTGGCTGCAGCCACAGGGAACGGGGGTTCTGAGTTGGCAGCCCCCATTCCCGAAGCATCCACGGGCAGTTCCCCGAAGGGCTGACACCGGCTGCGCCTCAGCAGCCAGACAACCTCCCTCCCTCTGGTCGGGCACTGCAAGCCACACAGCCACTTGTGTCCCCTGTGTCCCTGGAGGCCGCAGCGCGTTTTGGGTTTTGGCGCGGACGGGCCCCTCTCGGCTTCCGTAGTCCATTTGCCCCGGAGCCTGCCAGACCCCTTGCCCCAGGGGCGGGCCCTGCTGAGTCCCCGAGCGCCTCCTGAGTTCCTGCCACCACCCTTGGGCCGGGATGTGGTGCCACCTTGTGCGTAGAAGCCCTGCACACAGGCAAGAAGCCCCTAGGCCCGCGGGCGCGCCCGACTCTAGAGCCCCCTGGCTGGCTGCAGCCACAGGGAACGGGGGTTCTGAGTTGGCAGCCCCCATTCCCGAAGCATCCACGGGCAGTTCCCCGAAGGGCTGACACCGGCTGCGCCTCAGCAGCCAGACAACCTCCCTCCCTCTGGTCGGGCACTGCAAGCCACACAGCCACTTGTGTCCCCTGTGTCCCTGGAGGCCGCAGCGCGTTTTGGGTTTTGGCGCGGACGGGCCCCTCTCGGCTTCCGTAGTCCATTTGCCCTGGAGCCTGCCAGACCCCTGGCCCCTGAGGCGGGCCCTGCTGAGTCCCCGAGCGCCTCCTGAGTTCCTGCCACCACCCTTGGGCCGGGATGAGGTGCCACCTTGTGCGTAGAAGCCCTGCACACAAGCAAGAAGCCCCCCAGGCCCGCGGGCGCGCCCGACCCTGGAGCCCCCTGGCTGGCTGCAGCCACAGGGAACGGGGGTTCTGAGTTGGCAGCCCCCATTCCCGAAGCATCCACGGGCAGTTCCCCGAAGGGCTGACACCGCCTGCGCCTCAGCAGCCAGACAACCTCCCTCCCTCTGGTCGGGCACTGCAAGCCACACAGCCACTTGTGTCCCCTGTGTCCCTGGAGGCCGCAGCGCGTTTTGGGTTTTGGTGCGGACGGGCCCCTCTCGGCTTCCGTAGTCCATTTGCCCCGGAGCCTGCCAGACCCCTTGCCCCAGGGGCAGGCCCTGCTGAGTCCCTGAGTGCCTCCTGAGTTCCTGCCACCACCCTTGGGCCGGGATGAGGTTCCACCTTGTGCGTAGAAGCCCTGCACACAGGCAAGAAGCCCCCCAGGCCCGCGGGCGCGCCCGACCCTGGAGCCCCCTGGCTGGCTGCAGCCACAGGGAACGGGGGTTCTGAGTTGGCAGCCCCCATTCCCGAAGCATCCACGGGCAGTTCCCCGAAGGGCTGACACCGGCTGCGCCTCAGCAGCCAGACAACCTCCCTCCCTCTGGTCGGGCACTGCAAGCCACACAGCCACTTGTGTCCCCTGTGTCCCTGGAGGCCGCAGCGCGTTTTGGGTTTTGGCGCGGACGGGCCCCTCTCGGCTTCCGTAGTCCATTTGCCCCGGAGCCTGCCAGACCCCTTGCCCCAGGGGCGGGCCCTGCTGAGTCCCCGAGCGCCTTCTGGGTTCCTGCCACCACCCTTGGGCCGGGATGAGGTGCCACCTTGTGCGTAGAAGCCCTGCACACAGGCAAGAAGCCCCCCAGGCCCGCGGGCGCGTCCGACCCTGGAGCCCCCTGGCTGGCTGCAGCCACAGGGAACGGGGGTACTGAGTTGGCAGCCCCCATTCCCGAAGCATCCACGGGCAGTTCCCCGAAGGGCTGACACCGGCTGCGCCTCAGCAGCCAGACAACCTCCCTCCCTCTGGTCGGACACTGCAAGCCACACAGCCACTTGTGTCCCCTGTGTCCCTGGAGGCCGCAGCGCGTTTTGGGTTTTGGCGCAGACGGGCCCCTCTCGGCTTCTGTAGTCCATTTGCCCCGGAGCCTGCCAGACCCCTTGCCCCAGGGGCGGGCCCTGCTGAGTCCCTGAGTGCCTCCTGAGTTCCTGCCACCACCCTTGGGCCGGGATGTGGTGCCACCTTGTGCGTAGAAGCCCTGCACACAGGCAAGAAGCCCCCCAGGCCCGCGGGCGCGCCCGACCCTGGAGCCCCCTGGCTGGCTGCAGCCACAGGGAACGGGGGTTCTGAGTTGGCAGCCCCCATTCCCGAAGCATCCACGGGCAGTTCCCCGAAGGGCTGACACCGGCTGCGCCTCAGCAGCCAGACAACCTCCCTCCCTCTGGTCGGGCACTGCAAGCCACACAGCCACTTGTGTCCCCTGTGTCCCTGGAGGCCGCAGCGAGTTTTGGGTTTTGGCGCGGACGGGCCCCTCTCGGCTTCCGTAGTCCATTTGCCCCGGAGCCTGCCAGACCCCTTGCCCCAGGGGCGGGCCCTGCTGAGTCCCTGAGTGCCTCCTGAGTTCCTGCCACCACCCTTGGGCCGGGATGTGGTGCCACCTTGTGCGTAGAAGCCCTGCACACAGGCAAGAAGCCCCCCAGGCCCGCAGGCGCGCCCGACCCTGGAGCCCCCTGGCTGGCTGCAGCCACAGGGAACGGGGGTTCTGAGTTGGCAGCCCCCATTCCCGAAGCATCCACGGGCAGTTCCCCGAAGGGCTGACACCGGCTGCGCCTCAGCAGCCAGACAACCTCCCTCGCTCTGGTCGGGCACTGCAAGCCACACAGCCACTTGTGTCCCCTGTGTCCATGGAGGCCGCAGCGCGTTTTGGGTTTTGGCACGGACGGGCCCCTCTCGGCTTCCGTAGTCCATTTGCCCCGGAGCCTGCCAGACCCCTGGCCCCAGGGGCGGGCCCTGCTGAGTCCCCGAGCGCCTCCTGAGTTCCTGCCACCACCCTTGGGCCGGGATGTGGTGCCACCTTGTGCGTAGAAGCCCTGCACACAGGCAAGAAGCCCCTAGGCCCGCGGGCGCGCCCGACCCTGGAGCCCCCTGGCTGGCTGCAGCCACAGGGAACGGGGGTACTGAGTTGGCAGCCCCCATTCCCGAAGCATCCACGGGCAGTTCCCCGAAGGGCTGACACCGGCTGCGCCTCAGCAGCCAGACAACCTCCCTCCCTCTGGTCGGGCACTGCAAGCCACACAGCCACTTGTGTCCCCTGTGTCCCTGGAGGCCGCAGCGCATTTTGGGTTTTGGCGCGGACGGGCCCCTCTCGGCTTCCGTAGTCCATTTGCCCCGGAGCCTGCCAGACCCCTTGCCCCAGGGGCGGGCCCTGCTGAGTCCCCGAGCGCCTCCTGAGTTCCTGCCACCACCCTTGGGCCGGGATGTGGTGCCACCTTGTGCGTAGAAGCCCTGCACACAGGCAAGAAGACCCTAGGCCCGCGGGCGCGCCCGACCCTGGAGCCCCCTGGCTGGCTGCAGCCACAGGGAACGGGGGTTCTGAGTTGGCAGCCCCCATTCCCGAAGCATCCACGGGCAGTTCCCCGAAGGGCTGACACCGGCTGCGCCTCAGCAGCCAGACAACCTCCCTCCCTCTGGTCGGGCACTGCAAGCCACACAGCCACTTGTGTCCCCTGTGTCCCTGGAGGCCGCAGCGCGTTTTGGGTTTTGGCGCGGACGGGCCCCTCTCGGCTTCCGTAGTCCATTTGCCCTGGAGCCTGCCAGACCCCTGGCCCCTGAGGCGGGCCCTGCTGAGTCCCCGAGCGCCTCCTGAGTTCCTGCCACCACCCTTGGGCCGGGATGAGGTGCCACCTTGTGCGTAGAAGCCCTGCACACAGGCAAGAAGCCCCCCAGGCCCGCGGGCGCGCCCGACCCTGGAGCCCCCTGGCTGGCTGCAGCCACAGGGAACGGGGGTTCTGAGTTGGCAGCCCCCATTCCCGAAGCATCCACGGGCAGTTCCCCGAAGGGCTGACACCGGCTGCGCCTCAGCAGCCAGACAACCTCCCTCCCTCTGGTCGGGCACTGCAAGCCACACAGCCACTTGTGTCCCCTGTGTCCCTGGAGGCCGCAGCGCGTTTTGGGTTTTGGCGCGGACGGGCCCCTCTCGGCTTCCGTAGTCCATTTGCCCCGGAGCCTGCCAGACCCCTTGCCCCAGGGGCGGGCCCTGCTGAGTCCCCGAGCGCCTCCTGAGTTCCTGCCACCACCCTTGGGCCGGGATGTGGTGCCACCTTGTGCGTAGAAGCCCTGCACACAGGCAAGAAGCCCCTAGGCCCGCGGGCGCGCCCGACTCTGGAGCCCCCTGGCTGGCTGCAGCCACAGGGAACGGGGGTTCTGAGTTGGCAGCCCCCATTCCCGAAGCATCCACGGGCAGTTCCCCGAAGGGCTGACACCGGCTGCGCCTCAGCAGCCAGACAACCTCCCTCCCTCTGGTCGGGCACTGCAAGCCACACAGCCACTTGTGTCCCCTGTGTCCCTGGAGGCCGCAGCGCGTTTTGGGTTTTGGCGCGGACGGGCCCCTCTCGGCTTCCGTAGTCCATTTGCCCTGGAGCCTGCCAGACCCCTGGCCCCTGAGGCGGGCCCTGCTGAGTCCCCGAGCGCCTCCTGAGTTCCTGCCACCACCCTTGGGCCGGGATGAGGTGCCACCTTGTGTGTAGAAGCCCTGCACACAGGCAAGAAGCCCCCCAGGCCCGCGGGCGCGCCCCACCCTGGAGCCCCCTGGCTGGCTGCAGCCACAGGGAACGGGGGTTCTGAGTTGGCAGCCCCCATTCCCGAAGCATCCACGGGCAGTTCCCCGAAGGGCTGACACCGGCTGCGCCTCAGCAGCCAGACAACCTCCCTCCCTCTGGTCGGGCACTGCAAGCCACACAGCCACTTGTGTCCCCTGTGTCCCTGGAGGCCGCAGCGCGTTTTGGGTTTTGGTGCGGACGGGCCCCTCTCGGCTTCCGTAGTCCATTTGCCCCGGAGCCTGCCAGACCCCTTGCCCCAGGGGCAGGCCCTGCTGAGTCCCTGAGTGCCTCCTGAGTTCCTGCCACCACCCTTGGGCCGGGATGAGGTGCCACCTTGTGCGTAGAAGCCCTGCACACAGGCAAGAAGCCCCCCAGGCCCGCGGGCGCGCCCGACCCTGGAGCCCCCTGGCTGGCTGCAGCCACAGGGAACGGGGGTTCTGAGTTGGCAGCCCCTATTCCCGAAGCATCCACGGGCAGTTCCCCGAAGGGCTGACACCGGCTGCGCCTCAGCAGCCAGACAACCTCCCTCCCTCTGGTCGGGCACTGCAAGCCACACAGCCACTTGTGTCCCCTGTGTCCCTGGAGGCCGCAGCGCGTTTTGGGTTTTGGCGCGGACGGGCCCCTCTCGGCTTCCGTAGTCCATTTGCCCCGGAGCCTGCCAGACCCCTTGCCCCAGGGGCGGGCCCTGCTGAGTCCCTGAGTGCCTCCTGAGTTCCTGCCACCACCCTTGGGCCGGGATGTGGTGCCACCTTGTGCGTAGAAGCCCTGCACACAGGCAAGAAGCCCCCCAGGCCCGCGGGCGCGCCCGACCCTGGAGCCCCCTGGCTGGCTGCAGCCACAGGGAACGGGGGTTCTGAGTTGGCAGCCCCCATTCCCGAAGCATCCACGGGCAGTTCCCCGAAGGGCTGACACCGGCTGCGCCTCAGCAGCCAGACAACCTCCCTCCCTCTGGTCGGGCACTGCAAGCCACACAGCCACTTGTGTCCCCTGTGTCCCTGGAGGCCGCAGCGCGTTTTGGGTTTTGGCGCGGACGGGCCCCTCTCGGCTTCCGTAGTCCATTTGCCCCGGAGCCTGCCAGACCCCTTGCCCCAGGGGCGGGCCCTGCTGAGTCCCCGAGCGCCTTCTGGGTTCCTGCCACCACCCTTGGGCCGGGATGAGGTGCCACCTTGTGCGTAGAAGCCCTGCACACAGGCAAGAAGCCCCCCAGGCCCGCGGGCGCGCCCGACCCTGGAGCCCCCTGGCTGGCTGCAGCCACAGGGAACGGGGGTACTGAGTTGGCAGCCCCCATTCCCGAAGCATCCACGGGCAGTTCCCCGAAGGGCTGACACCGGCTGCGCCTCAGCAGCCAGACAACCTCCCTCCCTCTGGTCGGACACTGCAAGCCACACAGCCACTTGTGTCCCCTGTGTCCCTGGAGGCCGCAGCGCGTTTTGGGTTTTGGCGCGGACGGGCCCCTCTCGGCTTCCGTAGTCCATTTGCCCCGGAGCCTGCCAGACCCCTTGCCCCAGGGGCGGGCCCTGCTGAGTCCCTGAGTGCCTCCTGAGTTCCTGCCACCACCCTTGGGCCGGGATGTGGTGCCACCTTGTGCGTAGAAGCCCTGCACACAGGCAAGAAGCCCCCCAGGCCCGCGGGCGCGCCCGACCCTGGAGCCCCCTGGCTGGCTGCAGCCACAGGGAACGGGGGTTCTGAGTTGGCAGCCCCCATTCCGAAGCATCCACGGGCAGTTCCCCAAAGGGCTGACACCGGCTGCGCCTCAGCAGCCAGACAACCTCCCTCCCTCTGGTCGGGCACTGCAAGCCACACAGCCACTTGTGTCCCCTGTGTCCCTGGAGGCCGCAGCGCGTTTTGGGTTTTGGCGCGGACGGGCCCCTCTCGGCTTCCGTAGTCCATTTGCCCTGGAGCCTGCCAGACCCCTGGCCCCTGAGGCGGGCCCTGCTGAGTCCCCGAGCGCCTCCTGAGTTCCTGCCACCACCCTTGGGCCGGGATGAGGTGCCACCTTGTGCGTAGAAGCCCTGCACACAGGCAAGAAGCCCCCCAGGCCCGCGGGTGCGCCCGACCCTGGAGCCCCCTGGCTGGCTGCAGCCACAGGGAACGGGGGTTCTGAGTTGGCATCCCCCATTCCCGAAGCATCCACGGGCAGTTCCCCGAAGGGCTGACACCGGCTGCGCCTCAGCAGCCAGACAACCTCCCTCCCTCTGGTCGGGCACTGCAAGCCACACAGCCACTTGTGTCCCCTGTGTCCCTGGAGGCCGCAGCGCGTTTTGGGTTTTGGCGCGGACGGGCCCCTCTCGGCTTCCGTAGTCCATTTGCCCCGGAGCCTGCCAGACCCCTTGCCCCAGGGGCGGGCCCTGCTGAGTCCCTGAGTGCCTCCTGAGTTCCTGCCACCACCCTTGGGCCGGGATGTGGTGCCACCTTGTGCGTAGAAGCCCTGCACACAGGCAAGAAGCCCCCCAGGCCCGCGGGCGCGCCCGACCCTGGAGCCCCCTGGCTGGCTGCAGCCACAGGGAACGGGGGTTCTGAGTTGGCAGCCCCCATTCCCGAAGCATCCACGGGCAGTTCCCCGAAGGGCTGACACCGGCTGCGCCTCAGCAGCCAGACAACCTCCCTCCCTCTGGTCGGGCACTGCAAGCCACACAGCCACTTGTGTCCCCTGTGTCCCTGGAGGCCGCAGCGCGTTTTGGGTTTTGGCGCGGACGGGCCCCTCTCGGCTTCCGTAGTCCATTTGCCCCGGAGCCTGCCAGACCCCTTGCCCCAGGGGCGGGCCCTGCTGAGTCCCTGAGTGCCTCCTGAGTTCCTGCCACCACCCTTGGGCCGGGATGTGGTGCCACCTTGTGCGTAGAAGCCCTGCACACAGGCAAGAAGCCCCCCAGGCCCGCGGGCGCGCCCGACCCTGGAGCCCCCTGGCTGGCTGCAGCCACAGGGAACGGGGGTTCTGAGTTGGCAGCCCCATTCCCGAAGCATCCACGGGCAGTTCCCCGAAGGGCTGACACCGGCTGCGCCTCAGCAGCCAGACAACCTCCCTCCCTCTGGTCGGGCACTGCAAGCCACACAGCCACTTGTGTCCCCTGTGTCCCTGGAGGCCGCAGCGCGTTTTGGGTTTTGGCGCGGACGGGCCCCTCTCGGCTTCCGTAGTCCATTTGCCCCGGAGCCTGCCAGACCCCTTGCCCCAGGGGCGGGCCCTGCTGAGTCCCCGAGCGCCTTCTGGGTTCCTGCCACCACCCTTGGGCCGGGATGAGGTGCCACCTTGTGCGTAGAAGCCCTGCACACAGGCAAGAAGCCCCCCAGGCCCGCGGGCGCGCCCGACCCTGGAGCCCCCTGGCTGGCTGCAGCCACAGGGAACGGGGGTTCTGAGTTGGCAGCCCCCATTCCCGAAGCATCCACGGGCAGTTCCCCAAAGGGCTGACACCGGCTGCGCCTCAGCAGCCAGACAACCTCCCTCCCTCTGGTCGGGCACTGCAAGCCACACAGCCACTTGTGTCCCCTGTGTCCCTGGAGGCCGCAGCGCGTTTTGGGTTTTGGCGCGGACGGGCCCCTCTCGGCTTCCGTAGTCCATTTGCCCTGGAGCCTGCCAGACCCCTGGCCCCTGAGGCGGGCCCTGCTGAGTCCCCGAGCGCCTCCTGAGTTCCTGCCACCACCCTTGGGCCGGGATGAGGTGCCACCTTGTGCGTAGAAGCCCTGCACACAGGCAAGAAGCCCCCCAGGCCCGCGGGTGCGCCCGACCCTGGAGCCCCCTGGCTGGCTGCAGCCACAGGGAACGGGGGTTCTGAGTTGGCATCCCCCATTCCCGAAGCATCCACGGGCAGTTCCCCGAAGGGCTGACACCGGCTGCGCCTCAGCAGCCAGACAACCTCCCTCCCTCTGGTCGGGCACTGCAAGCCACACAGCCACTTGTGTCCCCTGTGTCCCTGGAGGCCGCAGCGCGTTTTGGGTTTTGGCGCGGACGGGCCCCTCTCGGCTTCCGTAGTCCATTTGCCCCGGAGCCTGCCAGACCCCTTGCCCCAGGGGCGGGCCCTGCTGAGTCCCTGAGTGCCTCCTGAGTTCCTGCCACCACCCTTGGGCCGGGATGTGGTGCCACCTTGTGCGTAGAAGCCCTGCACACAGGCAAGAAGCCCCCCAGGCCCGCGGGCGCGCCCGACCCTGGAGCCCCCTGGCTGGCTGCAGCCACAGGGAACGGGGGTTCTGAGTTGGCAGCCCCATTCCCGAAGCATCCACGGCAGTTCCCCGAAGGGCTGACACCGGCTGCGCCTCAGCAGCCAGACAACCTCCCTCCCTCTGGTCGGGCACTGCAAGCCACACAGCCACTTGTGTCCCCTGTGTCCCTGGAGGCCGCAGCGCGTTTTGGGTTTTGGCGCGGACGGGCCCCTCTCGGCTTCCGTAGTCCATTTGCCCCGGAGCCTGCCAGACCCCTTGCCCCAGGGGCGGGCCCTGCTGAGTCCCTGAGTGCCTCCTGAGTTCCTGCCACCACCCTTGGGCCGGGATGTGGTGCCACCTTGTGCGTAGAAGCCCTGCACACAGGCAAGAAGCCCCCCAGGCCCGCGGGCGCGCCCGACCCTGGAGCCCCCTGGCTGGCTGCAGCCACAGGGAACGGGGGTTCTGAGTTGGCAGCCCCCATTCCCGAAGCATCCACGGGCAGTTCCCCGAAGGGCTGACACCGGCTGCGCCTCAGCAGCCAGACAACCTCCCTCCCTCTGGTCGGGCACTGCAAGCCACACAGCCACTTGTGTCCCCTGTGTCCCTGGAGGCCGCAGCGCGTTTTGGGTTTTGGCGCGGACGGGCCCCTCTCGGCTTCCGTAGTCCATTTGCCCCGGAGCCTGCCAGACCCCTTGCCCCAGGGGCGGGCCCTGCTGAGTCCCCGAGCGCCTCCTGAGTTCCTGCCACCACCCTTGGGCCGGGATGTGGTGCCACCTTGTGCGTAGAAGCCCTGCACACAGGCAAGAAGCCCCTAGGCCCGCGGGCGCGCCCGACCCTGGAGCCCCCTGGCTGGCTGCAGCCACAGGGAACGGGGGTACTGAGTTGGCAGCCCCCATTCCCGAAGCATCCACGGGCAGTTCCCCGAAGGGCTGACACCGCCTCGCCTCAGCAGCCAGACAACCTCCCTCCCTCTGGTCGGGCACTGCAAGCCACACAGCCACTTGTGTCCCCTGTGTCCCTGGAGGCCGCAGCGCATTTTGGGTTTTAGCGCGGACGGGCCCCTCTCGGCTTCCGTAGTCCATTTGCCCCGGAGCCTGCCAGACCCCTTGCCCCAGGGGCGGGCCCTGCTGAGTCCCCGAGCGCCTCCTGAGTTCCTGCCACCACCCTTGGGCCGGGATGTGGTGCCACCTTGTGCGTAGAAGCCCTGCACACAGGCAAGAAGCCCCTAGGCCCGCGGGCGCGCCCGACCCTGGAGCCCCCTGGCTGGCTGCAGCCACAGGGAACGGGGGTTCTGAGTTGGCAGCCCCCATTCCCGAAGCATCCACGGGCAGTTCCCCGAAGGGCTGACACCGGCTGCGCCTCAGCAGCCAGACAACCTCCCTCCCTCTGGTCGGGCACTGCAAGCCACACAGCCACTTGTGTCCCCTGTGTCCCTGGAGGCCGCAGCGCGTTTTGGGTTTTGGCGCGGACGGGCCCCTCTCGGCTTCCGTAGTCCATTTGCCCCGGAGCCTGCCAGACCCCTGGCCCCTGAGGCGGGCCCTGCTGAGTCCCCGAGCGCCTCCTGAGTTCCTGCCACCACCCTTGGGCCGGGATGAGGTGCCACCTTGTGCGTAGAAGCCCTGCACACAGGCAAGAAGCCCCCCAGGCCCGCGGGCGCGCCCGACCCTGGAGCCCCCTGGCTGGCTGCAGCCACAGGGAACGGGGGTTCTGAGTTGGCAGCCCCCATTCCCGAAGCATCCACGGGCAGTTCCCCGAAGGGCTGACACCGGCTGCGCCTCAGCAGCCAGACAACCTCCCTCCCTCTGGTCGGGCACTGCAAGCCACACAGCCACTTGTGTCCCCTGTGTCCCTGGAGGCCGCAGCGCGTTTTGGGTTTTGGCGCGGACGGGCCCCTCTCGGCTTCCGTAGTCCATTTGCCCCAGAGCCTGCCAGACCCCTTGCCCCAGGGGCGGGCCCTGCTGAGTCCCTGAGTGCCTCCTGAGTTCCTGCCACCACCCTTGGGCCGGGATGTGGTGCCACCTTGTGCGTAGAAGCCCTGCACACAGGCAAGAAGCCCCCCAGGCCCGCGGGCGCGCCCGACCCTGGAGCCCCCTGGCTGGCTGCAGCCACAGGGAACGGGGGTTCTGAGTTGGCAGCCCCCATTCCCGAAGCATCCACGGGCAGTTCCCCGAAGGGCTGACACCGGCTGCGCCTCAGCAGCCAGACAACCTCCCTCCCTCTGGTCGGGCACTGCAAGCCACACAGCCACTTGTGTCCCCTGTGTCCCTGGAGGCCGCAGCGCGTTTTGGGTTTTGGCGCGGACGGGCCCCTCTCGGCTTCCGTAGTCCATTTGCCCCGGAGCCTGCCAGACCCCTTGCCCCAGGGGCGGGCCCTGCTGAGTCCCCGAGCGCCTCCTGGGTTCCTGCCACCACCCTTGGGCCGGGATGAGGTGCCACCTTGTGCGTAGAAGCCCTGCACACAGGCAAGAAGCCCCCCAGGCCCGCGGGCGCGCCCGACCCTGGAGCCCCCTGGCTGGCTGCAGCCACAGGGAACGGGGGTACTGAGTTGGCAGCCCCCATTCCCGAAGCATCCACGGGCAGTTCCCCGAAGGGCTGACACCGGCTGCGCCTCAGCAGCCAGACAACCTCCCTCCCTCTGGTCGGGCACTGCAAGCCACACAGCCACTTGTGTCCCCTGTGTCCCTGGAGGCCGCAGCGCGTTTTGGGTTTTGGCGCGGACGGGCCCCTCTCGGCTTCCGTAGTCCATTTGCCCCGGAGCCTGCCAGACCCCTTGCCCCAGGGGCGGGCCCTGCTGAGTCCTGAGTGCCTCCTGAGTTCCTGCCACCACCCTTGGGCCGGGATGTGGTGCCACCTTGTGCGTAGAAGCCCTGCACACAGGCAAGAAGCCCCCCAGGCCCGCGGGCGCGCCCGACCCTGGAGCCCCCTGGCTGGCTGCAGCCACAGGGAACGGGGGTTCTGAGTTGGCAGCCCCCATTCCCGAAGCATCCACGGGCAGTTCCCCGAAGGGCTGACACCGGCTGCGCCTCAGCAGCCAGACAACCTCCCTCCCTCTGGTCGGGCACTGCAAGCCACACAGCCACTTGTGTCCCCTGTGTCCCTGGAGGCCGCAGCGCGTTTTGGGTTTTGGCGCGGACGGGCCCCTCTCGGCTTCCGTAGTCCATTTGCCCCAGAGCCTGCCAGACCCCTTGCCCCAGGGGCGGGCCCTGCTGAGTCCCTGAGTGCCTCCTGAGTTCCTGCCACCACCCTTGGGCCGGGATGTGGTGCCACCTTGTGCGTAGAAGCCCTGCACACAGGCAAGAAGCCCCCCAGGCCCGCGGGCGCGCCCGACCCTGGAGCCCCCTGGCTGGCTGCAGCCACAGGGAACGGGGGTTCTGAGTTGGCAGCCCCCATTCCCGAAGCATCCACGGGCAGTTCCCCGAAGGGCTGACACCGGCTGCGCCTCAGCAGCCAGACAACCTCCCTCCCTCTGGTCGGGCACTGCAAGCCACACAGCCACTTGTGTCCCCTGTGTCCCTGGAGGCCGCAGCGCGTTTTGGGTTTTGGCGCGGACGGGCCCCTCTCGGCTTCCGTAGTCCATTTGCCCCGGAGCCTGCCAGACCCCTTGCCCCAGGGGCGGGCCCTGCTGAGTCCCCGAGCGCCTCCTGGGTTCCTGCCACCACCCTTGGGCCGGGATGAGGTGCCACCTTGTGCGTAGAAGCCCTGCACACAGGCAAGAAGCCCCCCAGGCCCGCGGGCGCGCCCGACCCTGGAGCCCCCTGGCTGGCTGCAGCCACAGGGAACGGGGGTACTGAGTTGGCAGCCCCCATTCCCGAAGCATCCACGGGCAGTTCCCCGAAGGGCTGACACCGGCTGCGCCTCAGCAGCCAGACAACCTCCCTCCCTCTGGTCGGGCACTGCAAGCCACACAGCCACTTGTGTCCCCTGTGTCCCTGGAGGCCGCAGCGCGTTTTGGGTTTTGGCGCGGACGGGCCCCTCTCGGCTTCCGTAGTCCATTTGCCCCGGAGCCTGCCAGACCCCTTGCCCCAGGGGCGGGCCCTGCTGAGTCCCTGAGTGCCTCCTGAGTTCCTGCCACCACCCTTGGGCCGGGATGTGGTGCCACCTTGTGCGTAGAAGCCCTGCACACAGGCAAGAAGCCCCCCAGGCCCGCGGGCGCGCCCGACCCTGGAGCCCCCTGGCTGGCTGCAGCCACAGGGAACGGGGGTTCTGAGTTGGCAGCCCCCATTCCCGAAGCATCCACGGGCAGTTCCCCGAAGGGCTGACACCGGCTGCGCCTCAGCAGCCAGACAACCTCCCTCCCTCTGGTCGGGCACTGCAAGCCACACAGCCACTTGTGTCCCCTGTGTCCCTGGAGGCCGCAGCGCGTTTTGGGTTTTGGCGCGGACGGGCCCCTCTCGGCTTCCGTAGTCCATTTGCCCCGGAGCCTGCCAGACCCCTTGCCCCAGGGGCGGGCCCTGCTGAGTCCCTGAGTGCCTCCTGAGTTCCTGCCACCACCCTTGGGCCGGGATGTGGTGCCACCTTGTGCGTAGAAGCCCTGCACACAGGCAAGAAGCCCCCCAGGCCCGCGGGCGCGCCCGACCCTGGAGCCCCCTGGCTGGCTGCAGCCACAGGGAACGGGGGTTCTGAGTTGGCAGCCCCCATTCCCGAAGCATCCACGGGCAGTTCCCCGAAGGGCTGACACCGGCTGCGCCTCAGCAGCCAGACAACCTCCCTCCCTCTGGTCGGGCACTGCAAGCCACACAGCCACTTGTGTCCCCTGTGTCCCTGGAGGCCGCAGCGCGTTTTGGGTTTTGGCGCGGACGGGCCCCTCTCGGCTTCCGTAGTCCATTTGCCCCGGAGCCTGCCAGACCCCTTGCCCCAGGGGCGGGCCCTGCTGAGTCCCCGAGCGCCTCCTGGGTTCCTGCCACCACCCTTGGGCCGGGATGAGGTGCCACCTTGTGCGTAGAAGCCCTGCACACAGGCAAGAAGCCCCCCAGGCCCGCGGGCGCGCCCGACCCTGGAGCCCCCTGGCTGGCTGCAGCCACAGGGAACGGGGGTACTGAGTTGGCAGCCCCCATTCCCGAAGCATCCACGGGCAGTTCCCCGAAGGGCTGACACCGGCTGCGCCTCAGCAGCCAGACAACCTCCCTCCCTCTGGTCGGGCACTGCAAGCCACACAGCCACTTGTGTCCCCTGTGTCCCTGGAGGCCGCAGCGCGTTTTGGGTTTTGGCGCGGACGGGCCCCTCTCGGCTTCCGTAGTCCATTTGCCCCGGAGCCTGCCAGACCCCTTGCCCCAGGGGCGGGCCCTGCTGAGTCCCTGAGTGCCTCCTGAGTTCCTGCCACCACCCTTGGGCCGGGATGTGGTGCCACCTTGTGCGTAGAAGCCCTGCACACAGGCAAGAAGCCCCCCAGGCCCGCGGGCGCGCCCGACCCTGGAGCCCCCTGGCTGGCTGCAGCCACAGGGAACGGGGGTTCTGAGTTGGCAGCCCCATTCCCGAAGCATCCACGGGCAGTTCCCCGAAGGGCTGACACCGGCTGCGCCTCAGCAGCCAGACAACCTCCCTCCCTCTGGTCGGGCACTGCAAGCCACACAGCCACTTGTGTCCCCTGTGTCCCTGGAGGCCGCAGCGCGTTTTGGGTTTTGGCGCGGACGGGCCCCTCTCGGCTTCCGTAGTCCATTTGCCCCGGAGCCTGCCAGACCCCTGGCCCCTGAGGCGGGCCCTGCTGAGTCCCCGAGCGCCTCCTGAGTTCCTGCCACCACCCTTGGGCCGGGATGAGGTGCCACCTTGTGCGTAGAAGCCCTGCACACAGGCAAGAAGCCCCCCAGGCCCGCGGGCGCGCCCGACCCTGGAGCCCCCTGGCTGGCTGCAGCCACAGGAACGGGGGTTCTGAGTTGGCAGCCCCCATTCCCGAAGCATCCACGGGCAGTTCCCCGAAGGGCTGACACCGGCTGCGCCTCAGCAGCCAGACAACCTCCCTCCCTCTGGTCGGGCACTGCAAGCCACACAGCCACTTGTGTCCCCTGTGTCCCTGGAGGCCGCAGCGCGTTTTGGGTTTTGGCGCGGACGGGCCCCTCTCGGCTTCCGTAGTCCATTTGCCCCGGAGCCTGCCAGACCCCTTGCCCCAGGGGCAGACCCTGCTGAGTCCCTGAGTGCCTCCTGAGTTCCTGCACCACCCTTGGGCCGGGATGTGGTGCCACCTTGTGCGTAGAAGCCCTGCACACAGGCAAGAAGCCCCCCAGGCCCGCGGGGCGCGCCCGACCCTGGAGCCCCCTGGCTGGCTGCAGCCACAGGGAACGGGGGTTCTGAGTTGGCAGCCCCCATTCCCGAAGCATCCACGGGCAGTTCCCCGAAGGGCTGACACCGGCTGCGCCTCAGCAGCCAGACAACCTCCCTCCCTCTGGTCGGGCACTGCAAGCCACACAGCCACTTGTGTCCCCTGTGTCCCTGGAGGCCGCAGCGCGTTTTGGGTTTTGGCGCGGACGGGCCCCTCTCGGCTTCCGTAGTCCATTTGCCCCGGAGCCTGCCAGACCCCTTGCCCCAGGGGCGGGCCCTGCTGAGTCCCTGAGTGCCTCCTGAGTTCCTGCCAAAACCCTTGGGCCGGGATGTGGTGCCACCTTGTGCGTAGAAGCCCTGCACACAGGCAAGAAGCCCCCCAGGCCCGCGGGCGCGCCCGACCCTGGAGCCCCCTGGCTGGCTGCAGCCACAGGGAACGGGGGTTCTGAGTTGGCAGCCCCCATTCCCGAAGCATCCACGGGCAGTTCCCCGAAGGGCTGACACCGGCTGCGCCTCAGCAGCCAGACAACCTCCCTCCCTTTGGTCGGGCACTGCAAGCCACACAGCCACTTGTGTCCCCTGTGTCCCTGGAGGCCGCAGCGCGTTTTGGGTTTTGGCGCGGACGGGCCCCTCTCGGCTTCCGTAGTCCATTTGCCCCGGAGCCTGCCAGACCCCTTGCCCCAGGGGCGGGCCCTGCTGAGTCCCCGAGCGCCTCCTGGGTTCCTGCCACCACCCTTGGGCCGGGATGAGGTGCCACCTTGTGCGTAGAAGCCCTGCACACAGGCAAGAAGCCCCCCAGGCCCGCGGGCGCGCCCGACCCTGGAGCCCCCTGGCTGGCTGCAGCCACAGGGAACGGGGGTACTGAGTTGGCAGCCCCCATTCCCGAAGCATCCACGGGCAGTTCCCCGAAGGGCTGACACCGGCTGCGCCTCAGCAGCCAGACAACCTCCCTCCCTCTGGTCGGACACTGCAAGCCACACAGCCACTTGTGTCCCCTGTGTCCCTGGAGGCCGCAGCGCGTTTTGGGTTTTGGCGCGGACGGGCCCCTCTCGGCTTCCGTAGTCCATTTGCCCCGGAGCCTGCCAGACCCCTTGCCCCAGGGGCGGGCCCTGCTGAGTCCCTGAGTGCCTCCTGAGTTCCTGCCACCACCCTTGGGCCGGGATGTGGTGCCACCTTGTGCGTAGAAGCCCTGCACACAGGCAAGAAGCCCCCCAGGCCCGCGGGCGCGCCCGACCCTGGAGCCCCCTGGCTGGCTGCAGCCACAGGGAACGGGGGTTCTGAGTTGGCAGCCCCCATTCCCGAAGCATCCACGGGCAGTTCCCCGAAGGGCTGACACCGCTGCGCCTCAGCAGCCAGACAACCTCCCTCCCTCTGGTCGGGCACTGCAAGCCACACAGCCACTTGTGTCCCCTGTGTCCCTGGAGGCCGCAGCGCGTTTTGGGTTTTGGCGCGGACGGGCCCCTCTCGGCTTCCGTAGTCCATTTGCCCCGGAGCCTGCCAGACCCCTTGCCCCAGGGGCGGGCCCTGCTGAGTCCCTGAGTGCCTCCTGAGTTCCTGCCACCACCCTTGGGCCGGGATGTGGTGCCACCTTGTGCGTAGAAGCCCTGCACACAGGCAAGAAGCCCCCCAGGCCCGCGGGCGCGCCCGACCCTGGAGCCCCCTGGCTGGCTGCAGCCAGAGGGAACGGGGGTTCTGAGTTGGCAGCCCCCATTCCCGAAGCATCCACGGGCAGTTCCCCGAAGGGCTGACACCGGCTGCGCCTCAGCAGCCAGACAACCTCCCTCCCTCTGGTCGGGCACTGCAAGCCACAGAGCCACTTGTGTCCCCTGTGTCCCTGGAGGCCGCAGCGCGTTTTGGGTTTTGGCGCGGATGGGCCCCTCTCAGCTTCCGTAGTCCATTTGCCCCGGAGCCTGCCAGACCCCTTGCCCCAGGGGCGGGCCCTGCTGAGTCCCTGAGTGCCTCCTGAGTTCCTGCCACCACCCTTGGGCCGGGATGTGGTGCCACCTTGTGCGTAGAAGCCCTGCACACAGGCAAGAAGCCCCCCAGGCCCGCGGGCGCGCCCGACCCTGGAGCCCCCTGGCTGGCTGCAGCCACAGGGAACGGGGGTTCTGAGTTGGCAGCCCCCATTCCCGAAGCATCCACGGGCAGTTCCCCGAAGGGCTGACACCGGCTGCGCCTCAGCAGCCAGACAACCTCCCTCCCTCTGGTCGGGCACTGCAAGCCACACAGCCACTTGTGTCCCCTGTGTCCCTGGAGGCCGCAGCGCGTTTTGGGTTTTGGCGCGGACGGGCCCCTCTCGGCTTCCGTAGTCCATTTGCCCCGGAGCCTGCCAGACCCCTTGCCCCAGGGGCGGGCCCTGCTGAGTCCCCGAGCGCCTCCTGAGTTCCTGCCACCACCCTTGGGCCGGGATGAGGTGCCACCTTGTGCGTAGAAGCCCTGCACACAGGCAAGAAGCCCCCCAGGCCCGCGGGCGCGTCCGACCCTGGAGCCCCCTGGCTGGCTGCAGCCACAGGGAACGGGGGTACTGAGTTGGCAGCCCCCATTCCCGAAGCATCCACGGGCAGTTCCCCGAAGGGCTGACACCGGCTGCGCCTCAGCAGCCAGACAACCTCCCTCCCTCTGGTCGGGCACTGCAAGCCACACAGCCACTTGTGTCCCCTGTGTCCCTGGAGGCCGCAGCGCGTTTTGGGTTTTGGCGCGGACGGGCCCCTCTCGGCTTCCGTAGTCCATTTGCCCCGGAGCCTGCCAGACCCCTTGCCCCAGGGGCGGGCCCTGCTGAGTCCCTGAGTGCCTCCTGAGTTCCTGCCACCACCCTTGGGCCGGGATGTGGTGCCACCTTGTGCGTAGAAGCCCTGCACACAGGCAAGAAGCCCCCCAGGCCGCGGGCGCGCCCGACCCTGGAGCCCCCTGGCTGGCTGCAGCCACAGGGAACGGGGGTTCTGAGTTGGCAGCCCCCATTCCCGAAGCATCCACGGGCAGTTCCCCGAAGGGCTGACACCGGCTGCGCCTCAGCAGCCAGACAACCTCCCTCCCTCTGGTCGGGCACTGCAAGCCACACAGCCACTTACACATAGAGATACAGAATCGAGGCCGCAGCGCGTTTTGGGTTTTGGCGCGGACGGGCCCCTCTCGGCTTCCGTAGTCCATTTGCCCCGGAGCCTGCCAGACCCCTTGCCCCAGGGGCGGGCCCTGCTGAGTCCCTGAGTGCCTCCTGAGTTCCTGCCACCACCCTTGGGCCGGGATGTGGTGCCACCTTGTGCGTAGAAGCCCTGCACACAGGCAAGAAGCCCCCCAGGCCCGCGGGCGCGCCCGACCCTGGAGCCCCCTGGCTGGCTGCAGCCACAGGGAACGGGGGTTCTGAGTTGGCAGCCCCCATTCCCGAAGCATCCACGGGCAGTTCCCCGAAGTGCTTACACCGGCTGCGCCTCAGCAGCCAGACAACCTCCCTCCCTCTGGTCGGGCACTGCAAGCCACACAGCCACTTGTGTCCCCTGTGTCCCTGGAGGCCGCAGCGCGTTTTGGGTTTTGGCGCGGACGGGCCCCTCTCGGCTTCCGTAGTCCATTTGCCCTGGAGCCTGCCAGACCCCTGGCCCCTGAGGCGGGCCCTGCTGAGTCCCCGAGCGCCTCCTGAGTTCCTGCCACCACCCTTGGGCCGGGATGAGGTGCCACCTTGTGCGTAGAAGCCCTGCACACAGGCAAGAAGCCCCCCAGGCCCGCGGGCGCGCCCGACCCTGGAGCCCCCTGGCTGGCTGCAGCCACAGGGAACGGGGGTTCTGAGTTGGCAGCCCCCATTCCCGAAGCATCCACGGGCAGTTCCCCGAAGGGCTGACACCGGCTGCGCCTCAGCAGCCAGACAACCTCCCTCCCTCTGGTCGGGCACTGCAAGCCACACAGCCACTTGTGTCCCCTGTGTCCCTGGAGGCCGCAGCGCGTTTTGGGTTTTGGCGCGGACGGGCCCCTCTCGGCTTCCGTAGTCCATTTGCCCCGGAGCCTGCCAGACCCCTTGCCCCAGGGGCAGGCCCTGCTGAGTCCCTGAGTGCCTCCTGAGTTCCTGCCACCACCCTTGGGCCGGGATGTGGTGCCACCTTGTGCGTAGAAGCCCTGCACACAGGCAAGAAGCCCCCCAGGCCCGCGGGCGCGCCCGACCCTGGAGCCCCCTGGCTGGCTGCAGCCACAGGGAACGGGGGTTCTGAGTTGGCAGCCCCCATTCCCGAAGCATCCACGGGCAGTTCCCCGAAGGGCTGACACCGGCTGCGCCTTAGCAGCCAGACAACCTCCCTCCCTCTGGTCGGGCACTGCAAGCCACACAGCCACTTGTGTCCCCTGTGTCCCTGGAGGCCGCAGCGCGTTTTGGGTTTTGGCGCGGACGGGCCCCTCTCGGCTTCCGTAGTCCATTTGCCCCGGAGTCTGCCAGACCCCTTGCCCCAGGGGCGGGCCCTGCTGAGTCCCTGAGTGCCTCCTGAGTTCCTGCCACCACCCTTGGGCCGGGATGTGGTGCCACCTTGTGCGTAGAAGCCCTGCACACAGGCAAGAAGCCCCCCAGGCCCGCGGGCTTGCCCGACCCTGGAGCCCCCTGGCTGGCTGCAGCCACAGGGAATGGGGGTTCTGAGTTGGCAGCCCCCATTCCCGAAGCATCCACGGGCAGTTCCCCGAAGGGCTGACACCGGCTGCGCCTCAGCAGCCAGACAACCTCCCTCCCTCTGGTCGGGCACTGCAAGCCACACAGCCACTTGTGTCCCCTGTGTCCCTGGAGGCCGCAGCGCGTTTTGGGTTTTGGCGCGGACGGGCCCCTCTCGGCTTCCGTAGTCCATTTGCCCCGGAGCCTGCCAGACCCCTTGCCCCAGGGGCGGGCCCTGCTGAGTCCCCGAGCGCCTCCTGGGTTCCTGCCACCACCCTTGGGCCGGGATGAGGTGCCACCTTGTGCGTAGAAGCCCTGCACACAGGCAAGAAGCCCCCCAGGCCCGCGGGCGCGCCCGACCCTGGAGCCCCCTGGCTGGCTGCAGCCACAGGGAACGGGGGTACTGAGTTGGCAGCCCCCATTCCCGAAGCATCCACGGGCAGTTCCCCGAAGGGCTGACACCGGCTGCGCCTCAGCAGCCAGACAACCTCCCTCCCTCTGGTCGGGCACTGCAAGCCACACAGCCACTTGTGTCCCCTGTGTCCCTGGAGGCCGCAGCGCGTTTTGGGTTTTGGCGCGGACGGGCCCCTCTCGGCTTCCGTAGTCCATTTGCCCCGGAGCCTGCCAGACCCCTTGCCCCAGGGGCGGGCCCTGCTGAGTCCCTGAGTGCCTCCTGAGTTCCTGCCACCACCCTTGGGCCGGGATGTGGTGCCACCTTGTGCGTAGAAGCCCTGCACACAGGCAAGAAGCCCCCCAGGCCCGCGGGCGCGCCCGACCCTGGAGCCCCCTGGCTGGCTGCAGCCACAGGGAACGGGGGTTCTGAGTTGGCAGCCCCCATTCCCGAAGCATCCACGGGCAGTTCCCCGAAGGGCTGACACCGGCTGTGCCTCAGCAGCCAGACAACCTCCCTCCCTCTGGTCGGGCACTTCAAGCCACACAGCCACTTGTGTCCCCTGTGTCCCTGGAGGCCGCAGCGCGTTTTGGGTTTTGGCGCGGACGGGCCCCTCTCGGCTTCCGTAGTCCATTTGCCCCAGAGCCTGCCAGACCCCTTGCCCCAGGGGCGGGCCCTGCTGAGTCCCTGAGTGCCTCCTGAGTTCCTGCCACCACCCTTGGGCCGGGATGTGGTGCCACCTTGTGCGTAGAAGCCCTGCACACAGGCAAGAAGCCCCCCAGGCCCGCGGGCACGCCCGACCCTGGAGCCCCCTGGCTGGCTGCAGCCACAGGGAACGGGGGTTCTGAGTTGGCAGCCCCCATTCCCGAAGCATCCACGGGCAGTTCCCCGAAGGGCTGACACCGGCTGCGCCTCAGCAGCCAGACAACCTCCCTCCCTCTGGTCGGGCACTGCAAGCCACACAGCCACTTGTGTCCCCTGTGTCCCTGGAGGCCGCAGCGCGTTTTGGGTTTTGGCGCGGACGGGCCCCTCTCGGCTTCCGTAGTCCATTTGCCCCGGAGCCTGCCAGACCCCTTGCCCCAGGGGCGGGCCCTGCTGAGTCCCTGAGTGCCTCCTGAGTTCCTGCCACCACCCTTGGGCCGGGATGTGGTGCCACCTTGTGCGTAGAAGCCCTGCACACAGGCAAGAAGCCCCCCAGGCCCGCGGGCGCGCCCGACCCTGGAGCCCCCTGGCTGGCTGCAGCCACAGGGAACGGGGGTTCTGAGTTGGCAGCCCCCATTCCCGAAGCATCCACGGGCAGTTCCCCGAAGGGCTGACACCGGCTGTGCCTCAGCAGCCAGACAACCTCCCTCCCTCTGGTCGGGCACTTCAAGCCACACAGCCACTTGTGTCCCCTGTGTCCCTGGAGGCCGCAGCGCGTTTTGGGTTTTGGCGCGGACGGGCCCCTCTCGGCTTCCGTAGTCCATTTGCCCCAGAGCCTGCCAGACCCCTTGCCCCAGGGGCGGGCCCTGCTGAGTCCCTGAGTGCCTCCTGAGTTCCTGCCACCACCCTTGGGCCGGGATGTGGTGCCACCTTGTGCGTAGAAGCCCTGCACACAGGCAAGAAGCCCCCCAGGCCCGCGGGCACGCCCGACCCTGGAGCCCCCTGGCTGGCTGCAGCCACAGGGAACGGGGGTTCTGAGTTGGCAGCCCCCATTCCCGAAGCATCCACGGGCAGTTCCCCGAAGGGCTGACACCGGCTGCGCCTCAGCAGCCAGACAACCTCCCTCCCTCTGGTCGGGCACTGCAAGCCACACAGCCACTTGTGTCCCCTGTGTCCCTGGAGGCCGCAGCGCGTTTTGGGTTTTGGCGCGGACGGGCCCCTCTCGGCTTCCGTAGTCCATTTGCCCCGGAGCCTGCCAGACCCCTTGCCCCAGGGGCGGGCCCTGCTGAGTCCCTGAGTGCCTCCTGAGTTCCTGCCACCACCCTTGGGCCGGGATGTGGTGCCACCTTGTGCGTAGAAGCCCTGCACACAGGCAAGAAGCCCCCCAGGCCCGCGGGCGCGCCCGACCCTGGAGCCCCCTGGCTGGCTGCAGCCACAGGGAACGGGGGTTCTGAGTTGGCAGCCCCCATTCCCGAAGCATCCACGGGCAGTTCCCCGAAGGGCTGACACTGGCTGCGCCTCAGCAGCCAGACAACCTCCCTCCCTCTGGTCGGGCACTGCAAGCCACACAGCCACTTGTGTCCCCTGTGTCCCTGGAGGCCGCAGCGCGTTTTGGGTTTTGGCGCGGACGGGCCCCTCTCGGCTTCCGTAGTCCATTTGCCCCGGAGCCTGCCAGACCCCTTGCCCCAGGGGCGGGCCCTGCTGAGTCCCCGAGCGCCTCCTGAGTTCCTGCCACCACCCTTGGGCCGGGATGTGGTGCCACCTTGTGCGTAGAAGCCCTGCACACAGGCAAGAAGCCCCCCAGGCCCGCGGGCGCGCCCGACCCTGGAGCCCCCTGGCTGGCTGCAGCCACAGGGAACGGGGGTTCTGAGTTGGCAGCCCCCATTCCCGAAGCATCCACGGGCAGTTCCCCGAAGGGCTGACACCGGCTGCGCCTCAGCAGCCAGACAACCTCCCTCCCTCTGGTCGGGCACTGCAAGCCACACAGCCACTTGTGTCCCCTGTGTCCCTGGAGGCCGCAGCGCGTTTTGGGTTTTGGCGCGGACGGGCCCCTCTCGGCTTCCGTAGTCCATTTGCCCTGGAGCCTGCCAGACCCCTGGCCCCTGAGGCGGGCCCTGCTGAGTCCCCGAGCGCCTCCTGAGTTCCTGCCACCACCCTTGGGCCGGGATGTGGTGCCACCTTGTGCGTAGAAGCCCTGCACACAGGCAAGAAGCCCCCCAGGCCCGCGGGCGCGCCCGACCCTGGAGCCCCCTGGCTGGCTGCAGCCACAGGGAACGGGGGTTCTGAGTTGGCAGCCCCCATTCCCGAAGCATCCACGGGCAGTTCCCCGAAGGGCTGACACCGGCTGCGCCTCAGCAGCCAGACAACCTCCCTCCCTCTGGTCGGGCACTGCAAGCCACACAGCCACTTGTGTCCCCTGTGTCCCTGGAGGCCGCAGCGCGTTTTGGGTTTTGGCGCGGACGGGCCCCTCTCGGCTTCCGTAGTCCATTTGCCCCGGAGCCTGCCAGACCCCTTGCCCCAGGGGCAGGCCCTGCTGAGTCCCTGAGTGCCTCCTGAGTTCCTGCCACCACCCTTGGGCCGGGATGTGGTGCCACCTTGTGCGTAGAAGCCCTGCACACAGGCAAGAAGCCCCCCAGGCCCGCGGGCGCGCCCGACCCTGGAGCCCCCTGGCTGGCTGCAGCCACAGTGAACGGGGGTTCTGAGTTGGCAGCCCCCATTCCCGAAGCATCCACGGGCAGTTCCCCGAAGGGCTGACACCGGCTGCGCCTCAGCAGCCAGACAACCTCCCTCCCTCTGGTCGGGCACTGCAAGCCACACAGCCACTTGTGTCCCCTGTGTCCCTGGAGGCCGCAGCGCGTTTTGGGTTTTGGCGCGGACGGGCCCCTCTCGGCTTCCGTAGTCCATTTGCCCCGGAGTCTGCCAGACCCCTTGCCCCAGGGGCGGGCCCTGCTGAGTCCCTGAGTGCCTCCTGAGTTCCTGCCACCACCCTTGGGCCGGGATGTGGTGCCACCTTGTGCGTAGAAGCCCTGCACACAGGCAAGAAGCCCCCCAGGCCCGCGGGCGCGCCCGACCCTGGAGCCCCCTGGCTGGCTGCAGCCACAGGGAACGGGGGTTCTGAGTTGGCAGCCCCCATTCCCGAAGCATCCACGGGCAGTTCCCCGAAGGGCTGACACCGGCTGCGCCTCAGCAGCCAGACAACCTCCCTCCCTCTGGTCGGGCACTGCAAGCCACACAGCCACTTGTGTCCCCTGTGTCCCTGGAGGCCGCAGCGCGTTTTGGGTTTTGGCGCGGACGGGCCCCTCTCGGCTTCCGTAGTCCATTTGCCCCGGAGCCTGCCAGACCCCTTGCCCCAGGGGCGGGCCCTGCTGAGTCCCTGAGTGCCTCCTGAGTTCCTGCCACCACCCTTGGGCCGGGATGTGGTGCCACCTTGTGCGTAGAAGCCCTGCACACAGGCAAGAAGCCCCCCAGGCCCGCGGGCGCGCCCGACCCTGGAGCCCCCTGGCTGGCTGCAGCCACAGGGAACGGGGGTTCTGAGTTGGCAGCCCCCATTCCCGAAGCATCCACGGGCAGTTCCCCGAAGGGCTGACACCGGCTGTGCCTCAGCAGCCAGACAACCTCCCTCCCTCTGGTCGGGCACTGCAAGCCACACAGCCACTTGTGTCCCCTGTGTCCCTGGAGGCCGCAGCGCGTTTTGGGTTTTGGCGCGGACGGGCCCCTCTCGGCTTCCGTAGTCCATTTGCCCCGGAGCCTGCCAGACCCCTTGCCCCAGGGGCGGGCCCTGCTGAGTCCCTGAGTGCCTCCTGAGTTCCTGCCACCACCCTTGGGCGGGGATGTGGTGCCACCTTGTGCGTAGAAGCCCTGCACACAGGCAAGAAGCCCCCCAGGCCCGCGGGCACGCCCGACCCTGGAGCCCCCTGGCTGGCTGCAGCCACAGGGAACGGGGGTTCTGAGTTGGCAGCCCCCATTCCCGAAGCATCCACGGGCAGTTCCCCGAAGGGCTGACACCGGCTGCGCCTCAGCAGCCAGACAACCTCCCTCCCTCTGGTCGGGCACTGCAAGCCACACAGCCACTTGTGTCCCCTGTGTCCCTGGAGGCCGCAGCGCGTTTTGGGTTTTGGCGCGGACGGGCCCCTCTCGGCTTCCGTAGTCCATTTGCCCCGGAGCCTGCCAGACCCCTTGCCCCAGGGGCGGGCCCTGCTGAGTCCCTCAGTGCCTCCTGAGTTCCTGCCACCACCCTTGGGCCGGGATGTGGTGCCACCTTGTGCGTAGAAGCCCTGCACACAGGCAAGAAGCCCCCCAGGCCCGCGGGCGCGCCCGACCCTGGAGCCCCCTGGCTGGCTGCGGCCACAGGGAACGGGGGTTCTGAGTTGGCAGCCCCCATTCCCGAAGCATCCACGGGCAGTTCCCCGAAGGGCTGACACCGGCTGCGCCTCAGCAGCCAGACAACCTCCCTCCCTCTGGTCGGGCACTGCAAGCCACACAGCCACTTGTGTCCCCTGTGTCCCTGGAGGCCGCAGCGCGTTTTGGGTTTTGGCGCGGACGGGCCCCTCTCGGCTTCCGTAGTCCATTTGCCCCGGAGCCTGCCAGACCCCTTGCCCCAGGGGCGGGCCCTGCTGAGTCCCCGAGCGCCTCCTGAGTTCCTGCCACCACCCTTGGGCCGGGATGAGGTGCCACCTTGTGCGTAGAAGCCCTGCACACAGGCAAGAAGCCCCCCAGGCCCGCGGGCGCGCCCGACCCTGGAGCCCCCTGGCTGGCTGCAGCCACAGGGAACGGGGGTACTGAGTTGGCAGCCCCCATTCCCGAAGCATCCACGGGCAGTTCCCCGAAGGGCTGACACCGGCTGCGCCTCAGCAGCCAGACAACCTCCCTCCCTCTGGTCGGGCACTGCAAGCCACACAGCCACTTGTGTCCCCTGTGTCCCTGGAGGCCGCAGCGCGTTTTGGGTTTTGGCGCGGACGGGCCCCTCTCGGCTTCCGTAGTCCATTTGCCCCGGAGCCTGCCAGACCCCTTGCCCCAGGGGCGGGCCCTGCTGAGTCCCTGAGTGCCTCCTGAGTTCCTGCCACCACCCTTGGGCCGGGATGTGGTGCCACCTTGTGCGTAGAAGCCCTGCACACAGGCAAGAAGCCCCCCAGGCCCGCGGGCGCGCCCGACCCTGGAGCCCCCTGGCTGGCTGCAGCCACAGGGAACGGGGGTTCTGAGTTGGCAGCCCCCATTCCCGAAGCATCCACGGGCAGTTCCCCGAAGGGCTGACACCGGCTGCGCCTCAGCAGCCAGACAACCTCCCTCCCTCTGGTCGGGCACTGCAAGCCACACAGCCACTTGTGTCCCCTGTGTCCCTGGAGGCCGCAGCGCGTTTTGGGTTTTGGCGCGGACGGGCCCCTCTCGGCTTCCGTAGTCCATTTGCCCCGGAGCCTGCCAGACCCCTTGCCCCAGGGGCGGGCCCTGCTGAGTCCCTGAGTGCCTCCTGAGTTCCTGCCACCACCCTTGGGCCGGGATGTGGTGCCACCTTGTGCGTAGAAGCCCTGCACACAGGCAAGAAGCCCCCCAGGCCCGCGGGCGTGCCCGACCCTGGAGCCCCCTGGCTGGCTGCAGCCACAGGGAACGGGGGTTCTGAGTTGGCAGCCCCCATTCCCGAAGCATCCACGGGCAGTTCCCCGAAGGGCTGACACCGGCTGCGCCTCAGCAGCCAGACAACCTCCCTCCCTCTGGTCGGGCACTGCAAGCCACACAGCCACTTGTGTCCCCTGTGTCCCTGGAGGCCGCAGCGCGTTTTGGGTTTTGGCGCAGACGGGCCCCTCTCGGCTTCCGTAGTCCATTTGCCCCGGAGCCTGCCAGACCCCTTGCCCCAGGGGCGGGCCCTGCTGAGTCCCCGAGCGCCTCCTGAGTTCCTGCCACCACCCTTGGGCCGGGATGTGGTGCCACCTTGTGCGTAGAAGCCCTGCACACAGGCAAGAAGCCCCCCAGGCCCGCGGGCGCGCCCGACCCTGGAGCCCCCTGGCTGGCTGCAGCCACAGGGAACGGGGGTTCTGAGTTGGCAGCCCCCATTCCCGAAGCATCCACGGGCAGTTCCCCGAAGGGCTGACACCGGCTGCGCCTCAGCAGCCAGACAACCTCCCTCCCTCTGGTCGGGCACTGCAAGCCACACAGCCACTTGTGTCCCCTGTGTCCCTGGAGGCCGCAGCGCGTTTTGGGTTTTGGCGCGGACGGGCCCCTCTCGGCTTCCGTAGTCCATTTGCCCCGGAGCCTGCCAGACCCCTTGCCCCAGGGGCGGGCCCTGCTGAGTCCCCGAGCGCCTCCTGAGTTCCTGCCACCACCCTTGGGCCGGGATGTGGTGCCACCTTGTGCGTAGAAGCCCTGCACACAGGCAAGAAGCCCCCCAGGCCCGCGGGCGCGCCCGACCCTGGAGCCCCCTGGCTGGCTGCAGCCACAGGGAACGGGGGTTCTGAGTTGGCAGCCCCCATTCCCGAAGCATCCACGGGCAGTTCCCCGAAGGGCTGACACCGGCTGCGCCTCAGCAGCCAGACAACCTCCCTCCCTCTGGTCGGGCACTGCAAGCCACACAGCCACTTGTGTCCCCTGTGTCCCTGGAGGCCGCAGCGCGTTTTGGGTTTTGGCGCGGACGGGCCCCTCTCGGCTTCTGTAGTCCATTTGCCCTGGAGCCTGCCAGACCCCTTGCCCCAGGGGCGGGCCCTGCTGAGTCCCCGAGCGCCTCCTGGGTTCCTGCCACCACCCTTGGGCCGGGATGAGGTGCCACCTTGTGCGTAGAAGCCCTGCACACAGGCAAGAAGCCCCCCAGGCCCGCGGGCGCGCCCGACCCTGGAGCCCCCTGGCTGGCTGCAGCCACAGGGAACGGGGGTACTGAGTTGGCAGCCCCCATTCCCGAAGCATCCACGGGCAGTTCCCCGAAGGGCTGACACCGGCTGCGCCTCAGCAGCCAGACAACCTCCCTCCCTCTGGTCGGGCACTGCAAGCCACACAGCCACTTGTGTCCCCTGTGTCCCTGGAGGCCGCAGCGCGTTTTGGGTTTTGGCGCGGACGGGCCCCTCTCGGCTTCCGTAGTCCATTTGCCCCGGAGCCTGCCAGACCCCTTGCCCCAGGGGCGGGCCCTGCTGAGTCCCTGAGTGCCTCCTGAGTTCCTGCCACCACCCTTGGGCCAGGATGTGGTGCCACCTTGTGCGTAGAAGCCCTGCACACAGGCAAGAAGCCCCCCAGGCCCGCGGGCGCGCCCGACCCTGGAGCCCCCTGGCTGGCTGCAGCCACAGGGAACGGGGGTTCTGAGTTGGCAGCCCCCATTCCCGAAGCATCCACGGGCAGTTCCCCGAAGGGCTGACACCGGCTGCGCCTCAGCAGCCAGACAACCTCCCTCCCTCTGGTCGGGCACTGCAAGCCACACAGCCACTTGTGTCCCCTGTGTCCCTGGAGGCCGCAGCGCGTTTTGGGTTTTGGCGCGGACGGGCCCCTCTCGGCTTCCGTAGTCCATTTGCCCCGGAGCCTGCCAGACCCCTTGCCCCAGGGGCGGGCCCTGCTGAGTCCCTCAGTGCCTCCTGAGTTCCTGCCACCACCCTTGGGCCGGGATGTGGTGCCACCTTGTGCGTAGAAGCCCTGCACACAGGCAAGAAGCCCCCCAGGCCCGCGGGCGCGCCCGACCCTGGAGCCCCCTGGCTGGCTGCAGCCACAGGGAACGGGGGTTCTGAGTTGGCAGCCCCCATTCCCGAAGCATCCACGGGCAGTTCCCCGAAGGGCTGACACCGGCTGCGCCTCAGCAGCCAGACAACCTCCCTCCCTCTGGTCGGGCACTGCAAGCCACACAGCCACTTGTGTCCCCTGTGTCCCTGGAGGCCGCAGCGCGTTTTGGGTTTTGGCGCGGACGGGCCCCTCTCGGCTTCCGTAGTCCATTTGCCCCGGAGCCTGCCAGACCCCTTGCCCCAGGGGCGGGCCCTGCTGAGTCCCTGAGTGCCTCCTGAGTTCCTGCCACCACCCTTGGGCCGGGATGTGGTGCCACCTTGTGCGTAGAAGCCCTGCACACAGGCAAGAAGCCCCCCAGGCCCGCGGGCGCGCCCGACCCTGGAGCCCCCTGGCTGGCTGCAGCCACAGGGAACGGGGGTTCTGAGTTGGCAGCCCCCATTCCCGAAGCATCCACGGGCAGTTCCCCGAAGGGCTGACACCGGCTGCGCCTCAGCAGCCAGACAACCTCCCTCCCTCTGGTCGGGCACTGCAAGCCACACAGCCACTTGTGTCCCCTGTGTCCCTGGAGGCCGCAGCGCGTTTTGGGTTTTGGCGCGGACGGGCCCCTCTCGGCTTCCGTAGTCCATTTGCCCCGGAGCCTGCCAGACCCCTTGCCCCAGGGGCGGGCCCTGCTGAGTCCCCGAGCGCCTCCTGGGTTCCTGCCACCACCCTTGGGCCGGGATGAGGTGCCACCTTGTGCGTAGAAGCCCTGCACACAGGCAAGAAGGCCCCCAGGCCCGCGGGCGCGCCCGACCCTGGAGCCCCCTGGCTGGCTGCAGCCACAGGGAACGGGGGTACTGAGTTGGCAGCCCCCATTCCCGAAGCATCCACGGGCAGTTCCCCGAAGGGCTGACACCGGCTGCGCCTCAGCAGCCAGACAACCTCCCTCCCTCTGGTCGGGCACTGCAAGCCACACAGCCACTTGTGTCCCCTGTGTCCCTGGAGGCCGCAGCGCGTTTTGGGTTTTGGCGCGGACGGGCCCCTCTCGGCTTCCGTAGTCCATTTGCCCCGGAGCCTGCCAGACGCCTTGCCCCAGGGGCGGGCCCTGCTGAGTCCCTCAGTGCCTCCTGAGTTCCTGCCACCACCCTTGGGCCGGGATGTGGTGCCACCTTGTGCGTAGAAGCCCTGCACACAGGCAAGAAGCCCCCCAGGCCCGCGGGCGCGCCCGACCCTGGAGCCCCCTGGCTGGCTGCAGCCACAGGGAACGGGGGTTCTGAGTTGGCAGCCCCCATTCCCGAAGCATCCACGGGCAGTTCCCCGAAGGGCTGACACCGGCTGCGCCTCAGCAGCCAGACAACCTCCCTCCCTCTGGTCGGGCACTGCAAGCCACACAGCCACTTGTGTCCCCTGTGTCCCTGGAGGCCGCAGCGCGTTTTGGGTTTTGGCGCGGACGGGCCCCTCTCGGCTTCCGTAGTCCATTTGCCCCGGAGCCTGCCAGACCCCTTGCCCCAGGGGCGGGCCCTGCTGAGTCCCTGAGTGCCTCCTGAGTTCCTGCCACCACCCTTGGGCCGGGATGTGGTGCCACCTTGTGCGTAGAAGCCCTGCACACAGGCAAGAAGCCCCCCAGGCCCGCGGGCGCGCCCGACCCTGGAGCCCCCTGGCTGGCTGCAGCCACAGGGAACGGGGGTTCTGAGTTGGCAGCCCCCATTCCCGAAGCATCCACGGGCAGTTCCCCGAAGGGCTGACACCGGCTGCGCCTCAGCAGCCAGACAACCTCCCTCCCTCTGGTCGGGCACTGCAAGCCACACAGCCACTTGTGTCCCCTGTGTCCCTGGAGGCCGCAGCGCGTTTTGGGTTTTGGCGCGGACGGGCCCCTCTCGGCTTCCGTAGTCCATTTGCCCCGGAGCCTGCCAGACCCCTTGCCCCAGGGGCGGGCCCTGCTGAGTCCCCGAGCGCCTCCTGGGTTCCTGCCACCACCCTTGGGCCGGGATGAGGTGCCACCTTGTGCGTAGAAGCCCTGCACACAGGCAAGAAGCCCCCCAGGCCCGCGGGCGCGCCCGACCCTGGAGCCCCCTGGCTGGCTGCAGCCACAGGGAACGGGGGTACTGAGTTGGCAGCCCCCATTCCCGAAGCATCCACGGGCAGTTCCCCGAAGGGCTGACACCGGCTGCGCCTCAGCAGCCAGACAACCTCCCTCCCTCTGGTCGGGCACTGCAAGCCACACAGCCACTTGTGTCCCCTGTGTCCCTGGAGGCCGCAGCGCGTTTTGGGTTTTGGCGCGGACGGGCCCCTCTCGGCTTCCGTAGTCCATTTGCCCCGGAGCCTGCCAGACCCCTTGCCCCAGGGGCGGGCCCTGCTGAGTCCCTGAGTGCCTCCTGAGTTCCTGCCACCACCCTTGGGCCGGGATGTGGTGCCACCTTGTGCGTAGAAGCCCTGCACACAGGCAAGAAGCCCCCCAGGCCCGCGGGCGCGCCCGACCCTGGAGCCCCCTGGCTGGCTGCAGCCACAGGGAACGGGGGTTCTGAGTTGGCAGCCCCCATTCCCGAAGCATCCACGGGCAGTTCCCCGAAGGGCTGACACCGGCTGCGCCTCAGCAGCCAGACAACCTCCCTCCCTCTGGTCGGGCACTGCAAGCCACACAGCCACTTGTGTCCCCTGTGTCCCTGGAGGCCGCAGCGCGTTTTGGGTTTTGGCGCGGACGGGCCCCTCTCGGCTTCCGTAGTCCATTTGCCCCGGAGCCTGCCAGACCCCTTGCCCCAGGGGCGGGCCCTGCTGAGTCCCTGAGTGCCTCCTGAGTTCCTGCCACCACCCTTGGGCCGGGATGTGGTGCCACCTTGTGCGTAGAAGCCCTGCACACAGGCAAGAAGCCCCCCAGGCCCGCGGGCGTGCCCGACCCTGGAGCCCCCTGGCTGGCTGCAGCCACAGGGAACGGGGGTTCTGAGTTGGCAGCCCCCATTCCCGAAGCATCCACGGGCAGTTCCCCGAAGGGCTGACACCGGCTGCGCCTCAGCAGCCAGACAACCTCCCTCCCTCTGGTCGGGCACTGCAAGCCACACAGCCACTTGTGTCCCCTGTGTCCCTGGAGGCCGCAGCGCGTTTTGGGTTTTGGCGCGGACGGGCCCCTCTCGGCTTCCGTAGTCCATTTGCCCCGGAGCCTGCCAGACCCCTTGCCCCAGGGGCGGGCCCTGCTGAGTCCCCGAGCGCCTCCTGAGTTCCTGCCACCACCCTTGGGCCGGGATGTGGTGCCACCTTGTGCGTAGAAGCCCTGCACACAGGCAAGAAGCCCCCCAGGCCCGCGGGCGCGCCCGACCCTGGAGCCCCCTGGCTGGCTGCAGCCACAGGGAACGGGGGTTCTGAGTTGGCAGCCCCCATTCCCGAAGCATCCACGGGCAGTTCCCCGAAGGGCTGACACCGGCTGCGCCTCAGCAGCCAGACAACCTCCCTCCCTCTGGTCGGGCACTGCAAGCCACACAGCCACTTGTGTCCCCTGTGTCCCTGGAGGCCGCAGCGCGTTTTGGGTTTTGGCGCGGACGGGCCCCTCTCGGCTTCCGTAGTCCATTTGCCCCGGAGCCTGCCAGACCCCTTGCCCCAGGGGCGGGCCCTGCTGAGTCCCCGAGCGCCTCCTGAGTTCCTGCCACCACCCTTGGGCCGGGATGTGGTGCCACCTTGTGCGTAGAAGCCCTGCACACAGGCAAGAAGCCCCTAGGCCCGCGGGCGCGCCCGACCCTGGAGCCCCCTGGCTGGCTGCAGCCACAGGGAACGGGGGTTCTGAGTTGGCAGCCCCCATTCCCGAAGCATCCACGGGCAGTTCCCCGAAGGGCTGACACCGGCTGCGCCTCAGCAGCCAGACAACCTCCCTCCCTCTGGTCGGGCACTGCAAGCCACACAGCCACTTGTGTCCCCTGTGTCCCTGGAGGCCGCAGCGCGTTTTGGGTTTTGGCGCGGACGGGCCCCTCTCGGCTTCTGTAGTCCATTTGCCCTGGAGCCTGCCAGACCCCTTGCCCCAGGGGCGGGCCCTGCTGAGTCCCCGAGCGCCTCCTGGGTTCCTGCCACCACCCTTGGGCCGGGATGAGGTGCCACCTTGTGCGTAGAAGCCCTGCACACAGGCAAGAAGCCCCCCAGGCCCGCGGGCGCGCCCGACCCTGGAGCCCCCTGGCTGGCTGCAGCCACAGGGAACGGGGGTACTGAGTTGGCAGCCCCCATTCCCGAAGCATCCACGGGCAGTTCCCCGAAGGGCTGACACCGGCTGCGCCTCAGCAGCCAGACAACCTCCCTCCCTCTGGTCGGGCACTGCAAGCCACACAGCCACTTGTGTCCCCTGTGTCCCTGGAGGCCGCAGCGCGTTTTGGGTTTTGGCGCGGACGGGCCCCTCTCGGCTTCCGTAGTCCATTTGCCCCGGAGCCTGCCAGACCCCTTGCCCCAGGGGCGGGCCCTGCTGAGTCCCTGAGTGCCTCCTGAGTTCCTGCCACCACCCTTGGGCCGGGATGTGGTGCCACCTTGTGCGTAGAAGCCCTGCACACAGGCAAGAAGCCCCCCAGGCCCGCGGGCGCGCCCGACCCTGGAGCCCCCTGGCTGGCTGCAGCCACAGGGAACGGGGGTTCTGAGTTGGCAGCCCCCATTCCCGAAGCATCCACGGGCAGTTCCCCGAAGGGCTGACACCGGCTGCGCCTCAGCAGCCAGACAACCTCCCTCCCTCTGGTCGGGCACTGCAAGCCACACAGCCACTTGTGTCCCCTGTGTCCCTGGAGGCCGCAGCGCGTTTTGGGTTTTGGCGCGGACGGGCCCCTCTCGGCTTCCGTAGTCCATTTGCCCCGGAGCCTGCCAGACCCCTTGCCCCAGGGGCGGGCCCTGCTGAGTCCCTCAGTGCCTCCTGAGTTCCTGCCACCACCCTTGGGCCGGGATGTGGTGCCACCTTGTGCGTAGAAGCCCTGCACACAGGCAAGAAGCCCCCCAGGCCCGCGGGCGCGCCCGACCCTGGAGCCCCCTGGCTGGCTGCAGCCACAGGGAACGGGGGTTCTGAGTTGGCAGCCCCCATTCCCGAAGCATCCACGGGCAGTTCCCCGAAGGGCTGACACCGGCTGCGCCTCAGCAGCCAGACAACCTCCCTCCCTCTGGTCGGGCACTGCAAGCCACACAGCCACTTGTGTCCCCTGTGTCCCTGGAGGCCGCAGCGCGTTTTGGGTTTTGGCGCGGACGGGCCCCTCTCGGCTTCCGTAGTCCATTTGCCCCGGAGCCTGCCAGACCCCTTGCCCCAGGGGCGGGCCCTGCTGAGTCCCTGAGTGCCTCCTGAGTTCCTGCCACCACCCTTGGGCCGGGATGTGGTGCCACCTTGTGCGTAGAAGCCCTGCACACAGGCAAGAAGCCCCCCAGGCCCGCGGGCGCGCCCGACCCTGGAGCCCCCTGGCTGGCTGCAGCCACAGGGAACGGGGGTTCTGAGTTGGCAGCCCCCATTCCAGAAGCATCCACGGGCAGTTCCCCGAAGGGCTGACACCGGCTGCGCCTCAGCAGCCAGACAACCTCCCTCCCTCTGGTCGGGCACTGCAAGCCACACAGCCACTTGTGTCCCCTGTGTCCCTGGAGGCCGCAGCGCGTTTTGGGTTTTGGCGCGGACGGGCCCCTCTCGGCTTCCGTAGTCCATTTGCCCCGGAGCCTGCCAGACCCCTTGCCCCAGGGGCGGGCCCTGCTGAGTCCCCGAGCGCCTCCTGGGTTCCTGCCACCACCCTTGGGCCGGGATGAGGTGCCACCTTGTGCGTAGAAGCCCTGCACACAGGCAAGAAGGCCCCCAGGCCCGCGGGCGCGCCCGACCCTGGAGCCCCCTGGCTGGCTGCAGCCACAGGGAACGGGGGTACTGAGTTGGCAGCCCCCATTCCCGAAGCATCCACGGGCAGTTCCCCGAAGGCCTGACACCGGCTGCGCCTCAGCAGCCAGACAACCTCCCTCCCTCTGGTCGGGCACTGCAAGCCACACAGCCACTTGTGTCCCCTGTGTCCCTGGAGGCCGCAGCGCATTTTGGGTTTTGGCGCGGACGGGCCCCTCTCGGCTTCCGTAGTCCATTTGCCCCGGAGCCTGCCAGACCCCTTGCCCCAGGGGCGGGCCCTGCTGAGTCCCTCAGTGCCTCCTGAGTTCCTGCCACCACCCTTGGGCCGGGATGTGGTGCCACCTTGTGCGTAGAAGCCCTGCACACAGGCAAGAAGCCCCCCAGGCCCGCGGGCGCGCCCGACCCTGGAGCCCCCTGGCTGGCTGCAGCCACAGGGAACGGGGGTTCTGAGTTGGCAGCCCCCATTCCCGAAGCATCCACGGGCAGTTCCCCGAAGGGCTGACACCGGCTGCGCCTCAGCAGCCAGACAACCTCCCTCCCTCTGGTCGGGCACTGCAAGCCACACAGCCACTTGTGTCCCCTGTGTACCTGGAGGCCGCAGCGCGTTTTGGGTTTTGGCGCGGACGGGCCCCTCTCGGCTTCCGTAGTCCATTTGCCCCAGAGCCTGCCAGACCCCTTGCCCCAGGGGCGGGCCCTGATGAGTCCCTGAGTGCCTCCTGAGTTCCTGCCACCACCCTTGGGCCGGGATGTGGTGCCACCTTGTGCGTAGAAGCCCTGCACACAGGCAAGAAGCCCCCCAGGCTCGCGGGCGCGCCCGACCCTGGAGCCCCCTGGCTGGCTGCAGCCACAGGGAACGGGGGTTCTGAGTTGGCAGCCCCCATTCCCGAAGCATCCACGGGCAGTTCCCCGAAGGGCTGACACCGGCTGCGCCTCAGCAGCCAGACAACCTCCCTCCCTCTGGTCGGGCACTGCAAGCCACACAGCCACTTGTGTCCCCTGTGTCCCTGGAGGCCGCAGCGCGTTTTGGGTTTTGGCGCGGACGGGCCCCTCTCGGCTTCCGTAGTCCATTTGCCCCGGAGCCTGCCAGACCCCTTGCCCCAGGGGCGGGCCCTGCTGAGTCCCCGAGCGCCTCCTGGGTTCCTGCCACCACCCTTGGGCCGGGATGAGGTGCCACCTTGTGCGTAGAAGCCCTGCACACAGGCAAGAAGCCCCCCAGGCCCGCGGGCGCGCCCGACCCTGGAGCCCCCTGGCTGGCTGCAGCCACAGGGAACGGGGGTACTGAGTTGGCAGCCCCCATTCCCGAAGCATCCACGGGCAGTTCCCCGAAGGGCTGACACCGGCTGCGCCTCAGCAGCCAGACAACCTCCCTCCCTCTGGTCGGGCACTGCAAGCCACACAGCCACTTGTGTCCCCTGTGTCCCTGGAGGCCGCAGCGCGTTTTGGGTTTTGGCGCGGACGGGCCCCTCTCGGCTTCCGTAGTCCATTTGCCCCGGAGCCTGACAGACCCCTTGCCCCAGGGGCGGGCCCTGCTGAGTCCCCGAGCGCCTCCTGAGTTCCTGCCACCACCCTTGGGCCGGGATGTGGTGCCACCTTGTGCGTAGAAGCCCTGCACACAGGCAAGAAGCCCCCCAGGCCCGCGGGCGCGCCCGACCCTGGAGCCCCCTGGCTGGCTGCAGCCACAGGGAACGGGGGTTCTGAGTTGGCAGCCCCCATTCCCGAAGCATCCACGGGCAGTTCCCCGAAGGGCTGACACCGGCTGCGCCTCAGCAGCCAGACAACCTCCCTCCCTCTGGTCGGGCACTGCAAGCCACACAGCCACTTGTGTCCCCTGTGTCCCTGGAGGCCGCAGCGCGTTTTGGGTTTTGGCGCGGACGGGCCCCTCTCGGCTTCCGTAGTCCATTTGCCCCGGAGCCTGCCAGACCCCTTGCCCCAGGGGCGGGCCCTGCTGAGTCCCCGAGCGCCTCCTGAGTTCCTGCCACCACCCTTGGGCCGGGATGTGGTGCCACCTTGTGCGTAGAAGCCCTGCACACAGGCAAGAAGCCCCTAGGCCCGCGGGCGCGCCCGACCCTGGAGCCCCCTGGCTGGCTGCAGCCACAGGGAACGGGGGTTCTGAGTTGGCAGCCCCCATTCCCGAAGCATCCACGGGCAGTTCCCCGAAGGGCTGACACCGGCTGCGCCTCAGCAGCCAGACAACCTCCCTCCCTCTGGTCGGGCACTGCAAGCCACACAGCCACTTGTGTCCCCTGTGTCCCTGGAGGCCGCAGCGCGTTTTGGGTTTTGGCGCGGACGGGCCCCTCTCGGCTTCTGTAGTCCATTTGCCCTGGAGCCTGCCAGACCCCTTGCCCCAGGGGCGGGCCCTGCTGAGTCCCCGAGCGCCTCCTGGGTTCCTGCCACCACCCTTGGGCCGGGATGAGGTGCCACCTTGTGCATAGAAGCCCTGCACACAGGCAAGAAGGCCCCCAGGCCCGCGGGCGCGCCCGACCCTGGAGCCCCCTGGCTGGCTGCAGCCACAGGGAACGGGGGTACTGAGTTGGCAGCCCCCATTCCCGAAGCATCCACGGGCAGTTCCCCGAAGGGCTGACACCGGCTGCGCCTCAGCAGCCAGACAACCTCCCTCCCTCTGGTCGGGCACTGCAAGCCACACAGCCACTTGTGTCCCCTGTGTCCCTGGAGGCCGCAGCGCGTTTTGGGTTTTGGCGCGGACGGGCCCCTCTCGGCTTCCGTAGTCCATTTGCCCCGGAGCCTGCCAGACCCCTTGCCCCAGGGGCGGGCCCTGCTGAGTCCCTCAGTGCCTCCTGAGTTCCTGCCACCACCCTTGGGCCGGGATGTGGTGCCACCTTGTGCGTAGAAGCCCTGCACACAGGCAAGAAGCCCCCCAGGCCCGCGGGCGCGCCCGACCCTGGAGCCCCCTGGCTGGCTGCAGCCACAGGGAACGGGGGTTCTGAGTTGGCAGCCCCCATTCCCGAAGCATCCACGGGCAGTTCCCCGAAGGGCTGACACCGGCTGCGCCTCAGCAGCCAGACAACCTCCCTCCCTCTGGTCGGGCACTGCAAGCCACACAGCCACTTGTGTCCCCTGTGTCCCTGGAGGCCGCAGCGCGTTTTGGGTTTTGGCGCGGACGGGCCCCTCTCGGCTTCCGTAGTCCATTTGCCCCGGAGCCTGCCAGACCCCTTGCCCCAGGGGCGGGCCCTGCTGAGTCCCTGAGTGCCTCCTGAGTTCCTGCCACCACCCTTGGGCCGGGATGTGGTGCCACCTTGTGCGTAGAAGCCCTGCACACAGGCAAGAAGCCCCCCAGGCCCGCGGGCGCGCCCGACCCTGGAGCCCCCTGGCTGGCTGCAGCCACAGGGAACGGGGGTTCTGAGTTGGCAGCCCCCATTCCCGAAGCATCCACGGGCAGTTCCCCGAAGGGCTGACACCGGCTGCGCCTCAGCAGCCAGACAACCTCCCTCCCTCTGGTCGGGCACTGCAAGCCACACAGCCACTTGTGTCCCCTGTGTCCCTGGAGGCCGCAGCGCGTTTTGGGTTTTGGCGCGGACGGGCCCCTCTCGGCTTCCGTAGTCCATTTGCCCCGGAGCCTGCCAGAACCCTTGCCCCAGGGGCGGGCCCTGCTGAGTCCCTGAGTGCCTCCTGAGTTCCTGCCACCACCCTTGGGCCGGGATGTGGTGCCACCTTGTGCGTAGAAGCCCTGCACACAGGCAAGAAGCCCCCCAGGCCCGCGGGCGCGCCCGACCCTGGAGCCCCCTGGCTGGCTGCAGCCACAGGGAACGGGGGTTCTGAGTTGGCAGCCCCCATTCCCGAAGCATCCACGGGCAGTTCCCCGAAGGGCTGACACCGGCTGCGCCTCAGCAGCCAGACAACCTCCCTCCCTCTGGTCGGGCACTGCAAGCCACACAGCCACTTGTGTCCCCTGTGTCCCTGGAGGCCGCAGCGCGTTTTGGGTTTTGGCGCGGACGGGCCCCTCTCGGCTTCCGTAGTCCATTTGCCCCGGAGCCTGCCAGACCCCTTGCCCCAGGGGCGGGCCCTGCTGAGTCCCTGAGTGCCTCCTGAGTTCCTGCCACCACCCTTGGGCCGGGATGTGGTGCCACCTTGTGCGTAGAAGCCCTGCACACAGGCAAGAAGCCCCCCAGGCCCGCGGGCGCGCCCGACCCTGGAGCCCCCTGGCTGGCTGCAGCCACAGGGAACGGGGGTTCTGAGTTGGCAGCCCCCATTCCCGAAGCATCCACGGGCAGTTCCCCGAAGGGCTGACACCGGCTGCGCCTCAGCAGCCAGACAACCTCCCTCCCTCTGGTCGGGCACTGCAAGCCACACAGCCACTTGTGTCCCCTGTGTCCCTGGAGGCCGCAGCGCGTTTTGGGTTTTGGCGCGGACGGGCCCCTCTCGGCTTCCGTAGTCCATTTGCCCCGGAGCCTGCCAGACCCCTTGCCCCAGGGGCGGGCCCTGCTGAGTCCCTGAGTGCCTCCTGAGTTCCTGCCACCACCCTTGGGCCGGGATGTGGTGCCACCTTGTGCGTAGAAGCCCTGCACACAGGCAAGAAGCCCCCCAGGCCCGCGGGCGCGCCCGACCCTGGAGCCCCCTGGCTGGCTGCAGCCACAGGGAACGGGGGTTCTGAGTTGGCAGCCCCCATTCCCGAAGCATCCACGGGCAGTTCCCCGAAGGGCTGACACCGGCTGCGCCTCAGCAGCCAGACAACCTCCCTCCCTCTGGTCGGGCACTGCAAGCCACACAGCCACTTGTGTCCCCTGTGTCCCTGGAGGCCGCAGTGCGTTTTGGGTTTTGGCGCGGACGGGCCCCTCTCGGCTTCTGTAGTCCATTTGCCCTGGAGCCTGCCAGACCCCTTGCCCCAGGGGCGGGCCCTGCTGAGTCCCCGAGCGCCTCCTGGGTTCCTGCCACCACCCTTGGGCCGGGATGAGGTGCCACCTTGTGCGTAGAAGCCCTGCACACAGGCAAGAAGCCCCCCAGGCCCGCGGGCGCGCCCGACCCTGGAGCCCCCTGGCTGGCTGCAGCCACAGGGAACGGGGGTACTGAGTTGGCAGCCCCCATTCCCGAAGCATCCACGGGCAGTTCCCCGAAGGGCTGACACCGGCTGCGCCTCAGCAGCCAGACAACCTCCCTCCCTCTGGTCGGGCACTGCAAGCCACACAGCCACTTGTGTCCCCTGTGTCCCTGGAGGCCGCAGCGCGTTTTGGGTTTTGGCGCGGACGGGCCCCTCTCGGCTTCCGTAGTCCATTTGCCCCGGAGCCTGCCAGACCCCTTGCCCCAGGGGCGGGCCCTGCTGAGTCCCTGAGTGCCTCCTGAGTTCCTGCCACCACCCTTGGGCCGGGATGTGGTGCCACCTTGTGCGTAGAAGCCCTGCACACAGGCAAGAAGCCCCCCAGGCCCGCGGGCGCGCCCGACCCTGGAGCCCCCTGGCTGGCTGCAGCCACAGGGAACGGGGGTTCTGAGTTGGCAGCCCCCATTCCCGAAGCATCCACGGGCAGTTCCCCGAAGGGCTGACACCGGCTGCGCCTCAGCAGCCAGACAACCTCCCTCCCTCTGGTCGGGCACTGCAAGCCACACAGCCACTTGTGTCCCCTGTGTCCCTGGAGGCCGCAGCGCGTTTTGGGTTTTGGCGCGGACGGGCCCCTCTCGGCTTCCGTAGTCCATTTGCCCCGGAGCCTGCCAGACCCCTTGCCCCAGGGGCGGGCCCTGCTGAGTCCCCGAGCGCCTCCTGAGTTCCTGCCACCACCCTTGGGCCGGGATGAGGTGCCACCTTGTGCGTAGAAGCCCTGCACACAGGCAAGAAGCCCCCCAGGCCCGCGGGCGCGCCCGACCCTGGAGCCCCCTGGATGGCTGCAGCCACAGGGAACGGGGGTACTGAGTTGGCAGCCCCCATTCCCGAAGCATCCACGGGCAGTTCCCCGAAGGGCTGACACCGGCTGCGCCTCAGCAGCCAGACAACCTCCCTCCCTCTGGTCGGGCACTGCAAGCCACACAGCCACTTGTGTCCCCTGTGTCCCTGGAGGCCGCAGCGCGTTTTGGGTTTTGGCGGCGCAGACGGGCCCCTCTCGGCTTCCGTAGTCCATTTGCCCCCGGAGCCTGCCAGACCCCTGGCCCCAGGGGCGGGCCCTGCTGAGTCCCCGAGCGCCTCCTGGGTTCCTGCCACCACCCTTGGGCCGGGATGAGGTGCCACCTTGTGCGTAGAAGCCCTGCACACAGGCAAGAAGCCCCCCAGGCCCGCGGGCGCGCCCGACCCTGGAGCCCCCTGGCTGGCTGCAGCCACAGGGAACGGGGGTTCTGAGTTGGCAGCCCCTATTCCCGAAGCATCCACGGGCAATTCCCCGAAGGGCTGACACCGGCTGCGCCTCAGCAGCCAGACAACCTCCCTCCCTCTGGTCGGGCACTGCAAGCCACACAGCCACTTGTGTCCACTGTGTCCCTGGAGGCCGCAGCGCGTTTTGGGTTTTGGCGCGGACGGGCCCCTCTCGGCTTCCGTAGTCCATTTGCCCCCGGAGCCTGCCAGACCCCTGGCCCCAGGGGCGGGCCCTGCTGAGTCCCCGAGCGCCTCCTGGGTTCCTGCCACCACCCTTGGGCCGGGATGAGGTGCCACCTTGTGCGTAGAAGCCCTGCACACAGGCAAGAAGCCCCCCAGGCCCGCGGGCGCGCCCGACCCTGGAGCCCCCTGGCTGGCTGCAGCCACAGGGAACGGGGGTTCTGAGTTGGCAGCCCCCATTCCCGAAGCATCCACGGGCAGTTCCCCGAAGGGCTGACACCGGCTGCGCCTCAGCAGCCAGACAACCTCCCTCCCTCTGGTCGGGCACTGCAAGCCACACAGCCACTTGTGTCCCCTGTGTCCCTGGAGGCCGCAGCGCGTTTTGGGTTTTCGCGCGGACGGGCCCCTCTCGGCTTCCGTAGTCCATTTGCCCCCGGAGCCTGCCAGACCCCTGGCCCCAGGGGCGGGCCCTGCTGAGTCCCCGAGCGCCTCCTGGGTTCCTGCCACCACCCTTGGGCCGGGATGAGGTGCCACCTTGTGCGTAGAAGCCCTGCACACAGGCAAGAAGCCCCCCAGGCCCGCGGGCGCGCCCGACCCTGGAGCCCCCTGGCTGGCTGCAGCCACAGGGAACGGGGGTTCTGAGTTGGCAGCCCCCATTCCCGAAGCATCCACGGGCAGTTCCCCGAAGGGCTGACACCGGCTGTGCCTCAGCAGCCAGACAACCTCCCTCCCTCTGGTCGGGCACTGCAAGCCACACAGCCACTTGTGTCCCTTGTGTCCCTGGAGGCCGCAGCGCGTTTTGGGTTTTGGCGCAGACGGGCCCCTCTCGGCTTCCGTAGTCCATTTGCCCCCGGAGCCTGCCAGACCCCTGGCCCCAGGGGCGGGCCCTGCTGAGTCCCCGAGCGCCTCCTGGGTTCCTGCCACCACCCTTGGGCCGGGATGAGGTGCCAGCTTGTGCGTAGAAGCCCTGCACACAGGCAAGAAGCCCCCCAGGCCCGCGGGCGCGCCCGACCCTGGAGCCCCCTGGCTGGCTGCAGCCACAGGGAACGGGGGTTCTGAGTTGGCAGCCCCCATTCCCGAAGCATCCACGGGCAGTTCCCCGAAGGGCTGACACCGGCTGCGCCTCAGCAGCCAGACAACCTCCCTCCCTCTGGTCGGGCACTGCAAGCCACACAGCCACTTGTGTCCCCTGTGTCCCTGGAGGCCGCAGCGCATTTTGGGTTTTGGCGCGGACGGGCCCCTCTCGGCTTCCGTAGTCCATTTGCCCCCGGAGCCTGCCAGACCCCTGGCCCCAGGGGCGGGCCCTGCTGAGTCCCCGAGCGCCTCCTGGGTTCCTGCCACCACCCTTGGGCCGGGATGAGGTGCCACCTTGTGCGTAGAAGCCCTGCACACAGGCAAGAAGCCCCCCAGGCCCGCGGGCGCGCCCGACCCTGGAGCCCCCTGGCTGGCTGCAGCCACAGGGAACGGGGGTTCTGAGTTGGCAGCCCCCATTCCCGAAGCATCCACGGGCAGTTCCCCGAAGGGCTGACACCGGCTGCGCCTCAGCAGCCAGACAACCTCCCTCCCTCTGGTCGGGCACTGCAAGCCACACAGCCACTTGTGTCCCCTGTGTCCCTGGAGGCCGCAGCGCGTTTTGGGTTTTGGCGCGGACGGGCCCCTCTCGGCTTCCGTAGTCCATTTGCCCCCGGAGACTGCCAGACCCCTGGCCCCAGGGGCGGCCCTGCTGAGTCCCCGAGCGCCTCCTGGGTTCCTGCCACCACCCTTGGGCCGGGATGAGGTGCCACCTTGTGCGTAGAAGCCCTGCACACAGGCAAGAAGCCCCCCAGGCCCGCGGGCGCGCCCGACCCTGGAGCCCCCTGGCTGGCTGCAGCCACAGGGAACGGGGGTTCTGAGTTGGCAGCCCCCATTCCCGAAGCATCCACGGGCAGTTCCCCGAAGGGCTGACACCGGCTGCGCCTCAGCAGCCAGACAACCTCCCTCCCTCTGGTCGGGCACTGCAAGCCACACAGCCACTTGTGTCCCCTGTGTCCCTGGAGGCCGCAGCGCGTTTTGGGTTTTGGCGCGGACGGGCCCCTCTCGGCTTCCGTAGTCCATTTGCCCCCGGAGCCTGCCAGACCCCTGGCCCCAGGGGCGGGCCCTGCTGAGTCCCCGAGCGCCTCCTGGGTTCCTGCCACCACCCTTGGGCCGGGATGAGGTGCCACCTTGTGCGTAGAAGCCCTGCACACAGGCAAGAAGCCCCCCAGGCCCGCGGGCGCGCCCGACCCTGGAGCCCCCTGGCTGGCTGCAGCCACAGGGAACGGGGGTTCTGAGTTGGCAGCCCCCATTCCCGAAGCATGCACGGGCAGTTCCCCGAAGGGCTGACACCGGCTGCGCCTCAGCAGCCAGACAACCTCCCTCCCTCTGGTCGGGCACTGCAAGCCACACAGCCACTTGTGTCCCCTGTGTCCCTGGAGGCCGCAGCGCGTTTTGGGTTTTGGCGCGGACGGGCCCTTCTCGGCTTCCGTAGTCCATTTGCCCCCGGAGCCTGCCAGACCCCTGGCCCCAGGGGCGGGCCCTGCTGAGTCCCCGAGCGCCTCCTGGGTTCCTGCCACCACCCTTGGGCCGGGATGAGGTGCCACCTTGTGCGTAGAAGCCCTGCACACAGGCAAGAAGCCCCCCAGGCCCGCGGGCGCGCCCGACCCTGGAGCCCCCTGGCTGGCTGCAGCCACAGGGAACGGGGGTTCTGAGTTGGCAGCCCCCATTCCCGAAGCATCCACGGGCAGTTCCCCGAAGGGCTGACACCGGCTGCGCCTCAGCAGCCAGACAACCTCCCTCCCTCTGGTCGGGCACTGCAAGCCACACAGCCACTTGTGTCCCCTGTGTCCCTGGAGGCCGCAGTGCGTTTTGGGTTTTGGCGCGGACGGGCCCCTCTCGGTTTCCGTAGTCCATTTGCCCCCGGAGCCTGCCAGACCCCTGGCCCCAGGGGCGGGCCCTGCTGAGTCCCCGAGCGCCTCCTGGGTTCCTGCCACCACCCTTGGGCCGGGATGAGGTGCCACCTTGTGCGTAGAAGCCCTGCACACAGGCAAGAAGCCCCCCAGGCCCGCGGGCGCGCCCGACCCTGGAGCCCCCTGGCTGGCTGCAGCCACAGGGAACGGGGGTTCTGAGTTGGCAGCCCCTATTCCCGAAGCATCCACGGGCAATTCCCCGAAGGGCTGACACCAGCTGCGCCTCAGCAGCCAGACAATCTCCCTCCCTCTGGTCGGGCACTGCAAGCCACACAGCCACTTGTGTCCACTGTGTCCCTGGAGGCCGCAGCGCGTTTTGGGTTTTGGCGCGGACGGGCCCCTCTCGGCTTCCGTAGTCCATTTGCCCCCGGAGCCTGCCAGACCCCTGGCCCCAGGGGCGGGCCCTGCTGAGTCCCCGAGCGCCTCCTGGGTTCCTGCCACCACCCTTGGGCCGGGATGAGGTGCCACCTTGTGCGTAGAAGCCCTGCACACAGGCAAGAAGCCCCCCAGGCCCACGGGCGCGCCCGACCCTGGAGCCCCCTGGCTGGCTGCAGCCACAGGGAACGGGGGTTCTGAGTTGGCAGCCCCCATTCCCGAAGCATCCACGGGCAGTTCCCCGAAGGGCTGACACCGGCTGCGCCTCAGCAGCCAGACAACCTCCCTCCCTCTGGTCGGGCACTGCAAGCCACACAGCCACTTGTGTCCCCTGTGTCCCTGGAGGCCGCAGCGCGTTTTGGGTTTTGGCGCGGACGGGCCCCTCTCGGCTTCCGTAGTCCATTTGCCCCCGGAGCCTGCCAGACCCCTGGCCCCAGGGGCGGGCCCTGCTGAGTCCCCGAGCGCCTCCTGGGTTCCTGCCACCACCCTTGGGCCGGGATGAGGTGCCACCTTGTGCGTAGAAGCCCTGCACACAGGCAAGAAGCCCCCCAGGCCCGCGGGCGCGCCCGACCCTGGAGCCCCCTGGCTGGCTGCAGCCACAGGGAACGGGGGTTCTGAGTTGGCAGCCCCCATTCCCGAAGCATCCACGGGCAGTTCCCCGAAGGGCTGACACCGGCTGCGCCTCAGCAGCCAGACAACCTCCCTCCCTCTGGTCGGGCACTGCAAGCCACACAGCCACTTGTGTCCCCTGTGTCCCTGGAGGCCGCAGCGCGTTTTGGGTTTTGGCGCGGACGGGCCCCTCTCGGCTTCCGTAGTCCATTTGCCCCCGGAGCCTGCCAGACCCCTGGCCCCAGGGGCGGGCCCTGCTGAGTCCCCGAGCGCCTCCTGGGTTCCTGCCACCACCCTTGGGCCGGGATGAGGTGCCACCTTGTGCGTAGAAGCCCTGCACACAGGCAAGAAGCCCCCCAGGCCCGCGGGCGCGCCCGACCCTGGAGCCCCCTGGCTGGCTGCAGCCACAGGGAACGGGGGTTCTGAGTTGGCAGCCCCCATTCCCGAAGCATCCACGGGCAGTTCCCCGAAGGGCTGACACCGGCTGCGCCTCAGCAGCCAGACAACCTCCCTCCCTCTGGTCGGGCACTGCAAGCCACACAGCCACTTGTGTCCCCTGTGTCCCTGGAGGCCGCAGCGCGTTTTGGGTTTTGGCGCAGACGGGCCCCTCTCGGCTTCCGTAGTCCATTTGCCCCCGGAGCCTGCCAGACCCCTGGCCCCAGGGGCGGGCCCTGCTGAGTCCCCGAGCGCCTCCTGGGTTCCTGCCACCACCCTTGGGCCGGGATGAGGTGCCACCTTGTGCGTAGAAGCCCTGCACACAGGCAAGAAGCCCCCCAGGCCCGCGGGCGCGCCCGACCCTGGAGCCCCCTGGCTGGCTGCAGCCACAGGGAACGGGGGTTCTGAGTTGGCAGCCCCCATTCCCGAAGCATCCACGGGCAGTTCCCCGAAGGGCTGACACCGGCTGCGCCTCAGCAGCCAGACAACCTCCCTCCCTCTGGTCGGGCACTGCAAGCCACACAGCCACTTGTGTCCCCTGTGTCCCTGGAGGCCGCAGTGCGTTTTGGGTTTTGGCGCGGACGGGCCCCTCTCGGTTTCCGTAGTCCATTTGCCCCCGGAGCCTGCCAGACCCCTGGCCCCAGGGGCGGGCCCTGCTGAGTCCCCGAGCGCCTCCTGGGTTCCTGCCACCACCCTTGGGCCGGGATGAGGTGCCACCTTGTGCGTAGAAGCCCTGCACACAGGCAAGAAGCCCCCCAGGCCCGCGGGCGCGCCCGACCCTGGAGCCCCCTGGCTGGCTGCAGCCACAGGGAACGGGGGTTCTGAGTTGGCAGCCCCTATTCCCGAAGCATCCACGGGCAATTCCCCGAAGGGCTGACACCAGCTGCGCCTCAGCAGCCAGACAACCTCCCTCCCTCTGGTCGGGCACTGCAAGCCACACAGCCACTTGTGTCCACTGTGTCCCTGGAGGCCGCAGCGCGTTTTGGGTTTTGGCGCGGACGGGCCCCTCTCGGCTTCCGTAGTCCATTTGCCCCCGGAGCCTGCCAGACCCCTGGCCCCAGGGGCGGGCCCTGCTGAGTCCCCGAGCGCCTCCTGGGTTCCTGCCACCACCCTTGGGCCGGGATGAGGTGCCACCTTGTGCGTAGAAGCCCTGCACACAGGCAAGAAGCCCCCCAGGCCCGCGGGCGCGCCCGACCCTGGAGCCCCCTGGCTGGCTGCAGCCACAGGGAACGGGGGTTCTGAGTTGGCAGCCCCCATTCCCGAAGCATCCACGGGCAGTTCCCCGAAGGGCTGACACCGGCTGCGCCTCAGCAGCCAGACAACCTCCCTCCCTCTGGTCGGGCACTGCAAGCCACACAGCCACTTGTGTCCCCTGTGTCCCTGGAGGCCGCAGTGCGTTTTGGGTTTTGGCGCGGACGGGCCCCTCTCGGTTTCCGTAGTCCATTTGCCCCCGGAGCCTGCCAGACCCCTGGCCCCAGGGGCGGGCCCTGCTGAGTCCCCGAGCGCCTCCTGGGTTCCTGCCACCACCCTTGGGCCGGGATGAGGTGCCACCTTGTGCGTAGAAGCCCTGCACACAGGCAAGAAGCCCCCCAGGCCCGCGGGCGCGCCCGACCCTGGAGCCCCCTGGCTGGCTGCAGCCACAGGGAACGGGGGTTCTGAGTTGGCAGCCCCTATTCCCGAAGCATCCACGGGCAATTCCCCGAAGGGCTGACACCGGCTGCGCCTCAGCAGCCAGACAACCTCCCTCCCTCTGGTCGGGCACTGCAAGCCACACAGCCACTTGTGTCCACTGTGTCCCTGGAGGCCGCAGCGCGTTTTGGGTTTTGGCGCGGACGGGCCCCTCTCGGCTTCCGTAGTCCATTTGCCCCCGGAGCCTGCCAGACCCCTGGCCCCAGGGGCGGGCCCTGCTGAGTCCCCGAGCGCCTCCTGGGTTCCTGCCACCACCCTTGGGCCGGGATGAGGTGCCACCTTGTGCGTAGAAGCCCTGCACACAGGCAAGAAGCCCCCCAGGCCCGCGGGCGCGCCCGACCCTGGAGCCCCCTGGCTGGCTGCAGCCACAGGGAACGGGGGTTCTGAGTTGGCAGCCCCCATTCCCGAAGCATCCACGGGCAGTTCCCCGAAGGGCTGACACTGGCTGCGCCTCAGCAGCCAGACAACCTCCCTCCCTCTGGTCGGGCACTGCAAGCCACACAGCCACTTGTGTCCCCTGTGTCCCTGGAGGCCGCAGCGCGTTTTGGGTTTTGGCGCGGACGGGCCCCTCTCGGCTTCCGTAGTCCATTTGCCCCGGAGCCTGCCAGACCCCTGGCCCCAGGGGCGGGCCCTGCTGAGTCCCCGAGCGCCTCCTGGGTTCCTGCCACCACCCTTGGGCCGGGATGAGGTGCCACCTTGTGCGTAGAAGCCCTGCACACAGCCAAGAAGCCCCCCAGGCCCGCGGGCGCGCCCGACCCTGGAGCCCCCTGGCTGGCTGCAGCCACAGGGAACGGGGGTTCTGAGTTGGCAGCCCCTATTCCCGAAGCATGCACGGGCAATTCCCCGAAGGGCTGACACCGGCTGCGCCTCAGCAGCCAGACAACCTCCCTCCCTCTGGTCGGGCACTGCAAGCCACACAGCCACTCGTGTCCCCTGTGTCCCTGGAGGCCGCAGCGCGTTTTGGGTTTTGGCGCGGACGGGCCCCTCTCGGCTTCCGTAGTCCATTTGCCCCGGAGCCTGCCAGACCCCTGGCCCCAGGGGCGGGCCCTGCTGAGTCCCCGAGCGCCTCCTGGGTTCCTGCCACCACCCTTGGGCCGGGATGAGGTGCCACCTTGTGCGTAGAAGCCCTGCACACAGGCAAGAAGCCCCCCAGGCCCGCGGGCGCGCCCGACCCTGGAGCCCCCTGGCTGGCTGCAGCCACAGGGAACGGGGGTTCTGAGTTGGCAGCCCCCATTCCCGAAGCATCCACGGGCAGTTCCCCGAAGGGCTGACACCGGCTGCGCCTCAGCAGCCAGACAACCTCCCTCCCTCTGGTCGGGCACTGCAAGCCACACAGCCACTTGTGTCCCTTGTGTCCCTGGAGGCCGCAGCGCGTTTTGGGTTTTGGCGCAGACGGGCCCCTCTCGGCTTCCGTAGTCCATTTGCCCCCGGAGCCTGCCAGACCCCTGGCCCCAGGGGCGGGCCCTGCTGAGTCCCCGAGCGCCTCCTGGGTTCCTGCCACCACCCTTGGGCCGGGATGAGGTGCCACCTTGTGCGTAGAAGCCCTGCACACAGGCAAGAAGCCCCCCAGGCCCGCGGGCGCACCCGACCCTGGAGCCCCTGGCTGGCTGCAGCCACAGGGAACGGGGGTTCTGAGTTGGCAGCCCCCATTCCCGAAGCATCCACGGGCAGTTCCCCGAAGGGCTGACACCGGCTGCGCCTCAGCAGCCAGACAACCTCCCTCCCTCTGGTCGGGCACTGCAAGCCACACAGCCACTTGTGTCCCCTGTGTCCCTGGAGGCCGCAGCACGTTTTGGGTTTTGGCGCGGACGGGCCCCTCTCGGCTTCCGTAGTCCATTTGCCCCCGGAGCCTGCCAGACCCCTGGCCCCAGGGGCGGGCCCTGCTGAGTCCCCGAGCGCCTCCTGGGTTCCTGCCACCACCCTTGGGCCGGGATGAGGTGCCACCTTGTGCGTAGAAGCCCTGCACACAGGCAAGAAGCCCCCCAGGCCCGCGGGCGCGCCCGACCCTGGAGCCCCCTGGCTGGCTGCAGCCACAGGGAACGGGGGTTCTGAGTTGGCAGCCCCCATTCCCGAAGCATCCACGGGCAGTTCCCCGAAGGGCTGACACCGGCTGCGCCTCAGCAGCCAGACAACCTCCCTCCCTCTGGTCGGGCACTGCAAGCCACACAGCCACTTGTGTCCCCTGTGTCCCTGGAGGCCGCAGCGCGTTTTGGGTTTTGGCGCGGACGGGCCCCTCTCGGCTTCCGTAGTCCATTTGCCCCCGGAGCCTGCCAGACCCCTGGCCCCAGGGGCGGCCCTGCTGAGTCCCCGAGCGCCTCCTGGGTTCCTGCCACCACCCTTGGGCCGGGATGAGGTGCCACCTTGTGCGTAGAAGCCCTGCACACAGGCAAGAAGCCCCCCAGGCCCGCGGGCGCGCCCGACCCTGGAGCCCCCTGGCTGGCTGCAGCCACAGGGAACGGGGGTTCTGAGTTGGCAGCCCCCATTCCCGAAGCATCCACGGGCAGTTCCCCGAAGGGCTGACACCGGCTGCGCCTCAGCAGCCAGACAACCTCCCTCCCTCTGGTCGGGCACTGCAAGCCACACAGCCACTTGTGTCCACTGTGTCCCTGGAGGCCGCAGCGCGTTTTGGGTTTTGGCGCGGACGGGCCCCTCTCGGCTTCCGTAGTCCATTTGCCCCCGGAGCCTGCCAGACCCCTGGCCCCAGGGGCGGGCCCTGCTGAGTCCCCGAGCGCCTCCTGGGTTCCTGCCACCACCCTTGGGCCGGGATGAGGTGCCACCTTGTGCGTAGAAGCCCTGCACACAGGCAAGAAGCCCCCCAGGCCCGCGGGCGCGCCCGACCCTGGAGCCCCCTGGCTGGCTGCAGCCACAGGGAACGGGGGTTCTGAGTTGGCAGCCCCTATTCCCGAAGCATGCACGGGCAATTCCCCGAAGGGCTGATACCGGCTGCGCCTCAGCAGCCAGACAACCTCCCTCCCTCTGGTCGGGCACTGCAAGCCACACAGCCACTCGTGTCCCCTGTGTCCCTGGAGGCCGCAGCGCGTTTTGGGTTTTGGCGCGGACGGGCCCCTCTCGGCTTCCGTAGTCCATTTGCCCCCGGAGCCTGCCAGACCCCTGGCCCCAGGGGCGGGCTCTGCTGAGTCCCCGAGCGCCTCCTGGGTTCCTGCCACCACCCTTGGGCCGGGATGAGGTGCCACCTTGTGCGTAGAAGCCCTGCACACAGCCAAGAAGCCCCCCAGGCCCGCGGGCGCGCCCGACCCTGGAGCCCCCTGGCTGGCAGCAGCCACAGGGAACGGGGGTTCTGAGTTGGCAGCCCCTATTCCCGAAGCATGCACGGGCAATTCCCCGAAGGGCTGACACCGGCTGCGCCTCAGCAGCCAGACAACCTCCCTCCCTCTGGTCGGGCACTGCAAGCCACACAGCCACTCGTGTCCCCTGTGTCCCTGGAGGCCGCAGCGCGTTTTGGGTTTTGGCGCGGACGGGCCCCTCTCGGTTTCCGTAGTCCATTTGCCCCGGAGCCTGCCAGACCCCTGGCCCCAGGGGCGGGCCCTGCTGAGTCCCCGAGCGCCTCCTGGGTTCCTGCCACCACCCTTGGGCCGGGATGAGGTGCCACCTTGTGCGTAGAAGCCCTGCACACAGGCAAGAAGCCCCCCAGGCCCGCGGGCGCGCCCGACCCTGGAGCCCCCTGGCTGGCTGCAGCCACAGGGAACGGGGGTTCTGAGTTGGCAGCCCCCATTCCCGAAGCATCCACGGGCAGTTCCCCGAAGGGCTGACACCGGCTGCGCCTCAGCAGCCAGACAACCTCCCTCCCTCTGGTCGGGCACTGCAAGCCACACAGCCACTTGTGTCCCCTGTGTCCCTGGAGGCCGCAGCGCGTTTTGGGTTTTGGCGCGGACGGGCCCCTCTCGGCTTCCGTAGTCCATTTGCCCCCGGAGCCTGCCAGACCCCTGGCCCCAGGGGCGGGCCCTGCTGAGTCCCCGAGCGCCTCCTGGGTTCCTGCCACCACCCTTGGGCCGGGATGAGGTGCCACCTTGTGCGTAGAAGCCCTGCACACAGGCAAGAAGCCCCCCAGGCCCGCGGGCGCGCCCGACCCTGGAGCCCCCTGGCTGGCTGCAGCCACAGGGAACGGGGGTTCTGAGTTGGCAGCCCCTATTCCCGAAGCATGCACGGGAAATTCCCCGAAGGGCTGACACCGGCTGCGCCTCAGCAGCCAGACAACCTCCCTCCCTCTGGTCGGGCACTGCAAGCCACACAGCCACTTGTGTCCCCTGTGTCCCTGGAGGCCGCAGCGCGTTTTGGGTTTTGGCGCGGACGGGCCCCTCTCGGCTTCCGTAGTCCATTTGCCCGGGAGCCTGCCAGACCCCTGGCCCCAGGGGCGGGCCATGCTGAGTCCCCGAGCGCCTCCTGGGTTCCTGCCACCACCCTTGGGCCGGGATGAGGTGCCACCTTGTGCGTAGAAGCCCTGCACACAGGCAAGAAGCCCCCCAGGCCCGCGGGCGCGCCCGACCCTGGAGCCCCCTGGCTGGCTGCAGCCACAGGGAACGGGGGTTCTGAGTTGGCAGCCCCCATTCCCGAATCATCCACGGGCAGTTCCCCGAAGGGCTGACACCGGCTGCGCCTCAGCAGCCAGACAACCTCCCTCCCTCTGGTCGGGCACTGCAAGCCACACAGCCACTTGTGTCCCCTGTGTCCCTGGAGGCCGCAGTGCGTTTTGGGTTTTGGCGCGGACGGGCCCCTCTCGGTTTCCGTAGTCCATTTGCCCCCGGAGCCTGCCAGACCCCTGGCCCCAGGGGCGGGCCCTGCTGAGTCCCCGAGCGCCTCCTGGGTTCCTGCCACCACCCTTGGGCCGGGATGAGGTGCCACCTTGTGCGTAGAAGCCCTGCACACAGGCAAGAAGCCCCCCAGGCCCGCGGGCGCGCCCGACCCTGGAGCCCCCTGGCTGGCTGCAGCCACAGGGAACGGGGGTTCTGAGTTGGCAGCCCCTATTCCCGAAGCATCCACGGGCAATTCCCCGAAGGGCTGACACCGGCTGCGCCTCAGCAGCCAGACAACCTCCCTCCCTCTGGTCGGGCACTGCAAGCCACACAGCCACTTGTGTCCACTGTGTCCCTGGAGGCCGCAGCGCGTTTTGGGTTTTGGCGCGGACGGGCCCCTCTCGGCTTCCGTAGTCCATTTGCCCCCGGAGCCTGCCAGACCCCTGGCCCCAGGGGCGGGCCCTGCTGAGTCCCCGAGCGCCTCCTGGGTTCCTGCCACCACCCTTGGGCCGGGATGAGGTGCCACCTTGTGCGTAGAAGCCCTGCACACAGGCAAGAAGCCCCCCAGGCCCGCGGGCGCGCCCGACCCTGGAGCCCCCTGGCTGGCTGCAGCCACAGGGAACGGGGGTTCTGAGTTGGCAGCCCCCATTCCCGAAGCATCCACGGGCAGTTCCCCGAAGGGCTGACACCGGCTGCGCCTCAGCAGCCAGACAACCTCCCTCCCTCTGGTCGGGCACTGCAAGCCACACAGCCACTTGTGTCCCCTGTGTCCCTGGAGGCCGCAGCGCGTTTTGGGTTTTGGCGCGGACGGGCCCCTCTCGGCTTCCGTAGTCCATTTGCCCCGGAGCCTGCCAGACCCCTGGCCCCAGGGGCGGGCCCTGCTGAGTCCCCGAGCGCCTCCTGGGTTCCTGCCACCACCCTTGGGCCGGGATGAGGTGCCACCTTGTGCGTAGAAGCCCTGCACACAGGCAAGAAGCCCCCCAGGCCCGCGGGCGCGCCCGACCCTGGAGCCCCCTGGCTGGCTGCAGCCACAGGGAACGGGGGTTCTGAGTTGGCAGCCCCTATTCCCGAAGCATGCACGGGCAATTCCCCGAAGGGCTGACACCGGCTGCGCCTCAGCAGCCAGACAACCTCCCTCCCTCTGGTCGGGCACTGCAAGCCACACAGCCACTTGTGTCCCCTGTGTCCCTGGAGGCCGCAGTGCGTTTTGGGTTTTGGCGCGGACGGGCCCCTCTCGGCTTCCGTAGTCCATTTGCCCGGGAGCCTGCCAGACCCCTGGCCCCAGGGGCGGGCCATGCTGAGTCCCCGAGCGCCTCCTGGGTTCCTGCCACCACCCTTGGGCTGGGATGAGGTGCCACCTTGTGCGTAGAAGCCCTGCACACAGGCAAGAAGCCCCCCAGGCCCGCGGGCGCGCCCGACCCTGGAGCCCCCTGGCTGGCTGCAGCCACAGGGAACGGGGGTTCTGAGTTGGCAGCCCCCATTCCCGAAGCATCCACGGGCAGTTCCCCGAAGGGCTGACACCGGCTGCGCCTCAGCAGCCAGACAACCTCCCTCCCTCTGGTCGGGCACTGCAAGCCACACAGCCACTTGTGTCCCCTGTGTCCCTGGAGGCCGCAGCGCGTTTTGGGTTTTGGCGCGGACGGGCCCCTCTCGGCTTCCGTAGTCCATTTGCCCCCGGAGCCTGCCAGACCCCTGGCCCCAGGGGCGGGCCCTGCTGAGTCCCCGAGCGCCTCCTGGGTTCCTGCCACCACCCTTGGGCCGGGATGAGGTGCCACCTTGTGCGTAGAAGCCCTGCACACAGGCAAGAAGCCCCCCAGGCCCGCGGGCGCGCCCGACCCTGGAGCCCCCTGGCTGGCTGCAGCCACAGGGAACGGGGGTTCTGAGTTGGCAGCCCCCATTCCCGAAGCATCCACGGGCAGTTCCCCGAAGGGCTGACACCGGCTGCGCCTCAGCAGCCAGACAACCTCCCTCCCTCTGGTCGGGCACTGCAAGCCACACAGCCACTTGTGTCCCCTGTGTCCCTGGAGGCCGCAGCGCGTTTTGGGTTTTGGCGCGGACGGGCCCCTCTCGGCTTCCGTAGTCCATTTGCCCCCGGAGCCTGCCAGACCCCTGGCCCCAGGGGCGGGCCCTGCTGAGTCCCCGAGCGCCTCCTGGGTTCCTGCCACCACCCTTGGGCCGGGATGAGGTGCCACCTTGTGCGTAGAAGCCCTGCACACAGGCAAGAAGCCCCCCAGGCCCGCGGGCGCGCCCGACCCTGGAGCCCCCTGGCTGGCTGCAGCCACAGGGAACGGGGGTTCTGAGTTGGCAGCCCCCATTCCCGAAGCATCCACGGGCAGTTCCCCGAAGGGCTGACACCGGCTGCGCCTCAGCAGCCAGACAACCTCCCTCCCTCTGGTCGGGCACTGCAAGCCACACAGCCACTTGTGTCCCCTGTGTCCCTGGAGGCCGCAGCGCGTTTTGGGTTTTGGCGCGGACGGGCCCCTCTCGGCTTCCGTAGTCCATTTGCCCCCGGAGCCTGCCAGACCCCTGGCCCCAGGGGCGGGCCCTGCTGAGTCCCCGAGCGCCTCCTGGGTTCCTGCCACCACCCTTGGGCCGGGATGAGGTGCCACCTTGTGCGTAGAAGCCCTGCACACAGGCAAGAAGCCCCCCAGGCCCGCGGGCGCGCCCGACCCTGGAGCCCCCTGGCTGGCTGCAGCCACAGGGAACGGGGGTTCTGAGTTGGCAGCCCCTATTCCCGAAGCATGCACGGGAAATTCCACGAAGGGCTGACACCGGCTGAGCCTCAGCAGCCAGACAACCTCCCTCCCTCTGGTCGGGCACTGCAAGCCACACAGCCACTTGTGTCCCCTGTGTCCCTGGAGGCCGCAGCGCGTTTTGGGTTTTGGCGCGGACGGGCCCCTCTCGGCTTCCGTAGTCCATTTGCCCGGGAGCCTGCCAGACCCCTGGCCCCAGGGGCGGGCCATGCTGAGTCCCCGAGCGCCTCCTGGGTTCCTGCCACCACCCTTGGGCCGGGATGAGGTGCCACCTTGTGCGTAGAAGCCCTGCACACAGGCAAGAAGCCCCCCAGGCCCGCGGGCGCGCCCGACCCTGGAGCCCCCTGGCTGGCTGCAGCCACAGGGAACGGGGGTTCTGAGTTGGCAGCCCCCATTCCCGAAGCATCCACGGGCAGTTCCCCGAAGGGCTGACACCGGCTGCGCCTCAGCAGCCAGACAACCTCCCTCCCTCTGGTCGGGCACTGCAAGCCACACAGCCACTTGTGTCCCCTGTGTCCCTGGAGGCCGCAGTGCGTTTTGGGTTTTGGCGCGGACGGGCCCCTCTCGGTTTCCGTAGTCCATTTGCCCCCGGAGCCTGCCAGACCCCTGGCCGCAGGGGCGGGCCCTGCTGAGTCCCCGAGCGCCTCCTGGGTTCCTGCCACCACCCTTGGGCCGGGATGAGGTGCCACCTTGTGCGTAGAAGCCCTGCACACAGGCAAGAAGCCCCCCAGGCCCGCGGGCGCGCCCGACCCTGGAGCCCCCTGGCTGGCTGCAGCCACAGGGAACGGGGGTTCTGAGTTGGCAGCCCCTATTCCCGAAGCATCCACGGGCAATTCCCCGAAGGGCTGACACCGGCTGCGCCTCAGCAGCCAGACAACCTCCCTCCCTCTGGTCGGGCACTGCAAGCCACACAGCCACTTGTGTCCACTGTGTCCCTGGAGGCCGCAGCGCGTTTTGGGTTTTGGCGCGGACGGGCCCCTCTCGGCTTCCGTAGTCCATTTGCCCCCGGAGCCTGCCAGACCCCTGGCCCCAGGGGCGGGCCCTGCTGAGTCCCCGAGCGCCTCCTGGGTTCCTGCCACCACCCTTGGGCCGGGATGAGGTGCCACCTTGTGCGTAGAAGCCCTGCACACAGGCAAGAAGCCCCCCAGGCCCGCGGGCGCGTCCGACCCTGGAGCCCCCTGGCTGGCTGCAGCCACAGGGAACGGGGGTTCTGAGTTGGCAGCCCCCATTCCCGAAGCATCCACGGGCAGTTCCCCGAAGGGCTGACACCGGCTGCGCCTCAGCAGCCAGACAACCTCCCTCCCTCTGGTCGGGCACTGCAAGCCACACAGCCACTTGTGTCCCCTGTGTCCCTGGAGGCCGCAGCGCGTTTTGGGTTTTGGCGCGGACGGGCCCCTCTCGGCTTCCGTAGTCCATTTGCCCCGGAGCCTGCCAGACCCCTGGCCCCAGGGGCGGGCCCTGCTGAGTCCCCGAGCGCCTCCTGGGTTCCTGCCACCACCCTTGGGCCGGGATGAGGTGCCACCTTGTGCGTAGAAGCCCTGCACACAGGCAAGAAGCCCCCCAGGCCCGCGGGCGCGCCCGACCCTGGAGCCCCCTGGCTGGCTGCAGCCACAGGGAACGGGGGTTCTGAGTTGGCAGCCCCTATTCCCGAAGCATCCACGGGCAATTCCCCGAAGGGCTGACACCGGCTGCGCCTCAGCAGCCAGACAACCTCCCTCCCTCTGGTCGGGCACTGCAAGCCACACAGCCACTTGTGTCCCCTGTGTCCCTGGAGGCCGCAGTGCGTTTTGGGTTTTGGCGCGGACGGGCCCCTCTCGGCTTCCGTAGTCCATTTGCCCGGGAGCCTGCCAGACCCCTGGCCCCAGGGGCGGGCCATGCTGAGTCCCCGAGCGCCTCCTGGGTTCCTGCCACCACCCTTGGGCCGGGATGAGGTGCCACCTTGTGCGTAGAAGCCCTGCACACAGGCAAGAAGCCCCCCAGGCCCGCGGGCGCGCCCGACCCTGGAGCCCCCTGGCTGGCTGCAGCCACAGGGAACGGGGGTTCTGAGTTGGCAGCCCCCATTCCCGAAGCATCCACGGGCAGTTCCCCGAAGGGCTGACACCGGCTGCGCCTCAGCAGCCAGACAACCTCCCTCCCTCTGGTCGGGCACTGCAAGCCACACAGCCACTTGTGTCCCCTGTGTCCCTGGAGGCCGCAGCGCGTTTTGGGTTTTGGCGCGGACGGGCCCCTCTCGGTTTCCGTAGTCCATTTGCCCCGGAGCCTGCCAGACCCCTGGCCCCAGGGGCGGTCCCTGCTGAGTCCCCGAGCGCCTCCTGGGTTCCTGCCACCACCCTTGGGCCGGGATGAGGTGCCACCTTGTGCGTAGAAGCCCTGCACACAGGCAAGAAGCCCCCCAGGCCCGCGGGCGCGCCCGACCCTGGAGCCCCCTGGCTGGCTGCAGCCACAGGGAACGGGGGTTCTGTGTTGGCAGCCCCTATTCCCGAAGCATCCACGGGCAATTCCCCGAAGGGCTGACACCGGCTGCGCCTCAGCAGCCAGACAACCTCCCTCCCTCTGGTCGGGCACTGCAAGCCACACAGCCACTTGTGTCCACTGTGTCCCTGGAGGCCGCAGCGCGTTTTGGGTTTTGGCGCGGACGGGCCCCTCTCGGCTTCCGTAGTCCATTTGCCCCCGGAGCCTGCCAGACCCCTGGCCCCAGGGGCGGGCCCTGCTGAGTCCCCGAGCGCCTCCTGGGTTCCTGCCACCACCCTTGGGCCGGGATGAGGTGCCACCTTGTGCGTAGAAGCCCTGCACACAGGCAAGAAGCCCCCCAGGCCCGCGGGCGCGCCCGACCCTGGAGCCCCCTGGCTGGCTGCAGCCACAGGGAACGGGGGTTCTGAGTTGGCAGCCCCCATTCCCGAAGCATCCACGGGCAGTTCCCCGAAGGGCTGACACCGGCTGCGCCTCAGCAGCCAGACAACCTCCCTCCCTCTGGTCGGGCACTGCAAGCCACACAGCCACTTGTGTCCCTTGTGTCCCTGGAGGCCGCAGCGCGTTTTGGGTTTTGGCGCAGACGGGCCCCTCTCGGCTTCCGTAGTCCATTTGCCCCCGGAGCCTGCCAGACCCCTGGCCCCAGGGGCGGGCCCTGCTGAGTCCCCGAGCGCCTCCTGGGTTCCTGCCACCACCCTTGGGCCGGGATGAGGTGCCACCTTGTGCGTAGAAGCCCTGCACACAGGCAAGAAGCCCCCCAGGCCCGCGGGCGCGCCCGACCCTGGAGCCCCCTGGCTGGCTGCAGCCACAGGGAACGGGGGTTCTGAGTTGGCAGCCCCCATTCCCGAAGCATCCACGGGCAGTTCCCCAAAGGGCTGACACCGGCTGCGCCTCAGCAGCCAGACAACCTCCCTCCCTCTGGTCGGGCACTGCAAGCCACACAGCCACTTGTGTCCCCTGTGTCCCTGGAGGCCGCAGCGCGTTTTGGGTTTTGGCGCGGACGGGCCCCTCTCGGCTTCCGTAGTCCATTTGCCCCCGGAGCCTGCCAGACCCCTGGCCCCAGGGGCGGGCCCTGCTGAGTCCCCGAGCGCCTCCTGGGTTCCTGCCACCACCCTTGGGCCGGGATGAGGTGCCACCTTGTGCGTAGAAGCCCTGCACACAGGCAAGAAGCCCCCCAGGCCCGCGGGCGCGCCCGACCCTGGAGCCCCCTGGCTGGCTGCAGCCACAGGGAACGGGGGTTCTGAGTTGGCAGCCCCCATTCCCGAAGCATCCACGGGCAGTTCCCCGAAGGGCTGACACCGGCTGCGCCTCAGCAGCCAGACAACCTCCCTCCCTCTGGTCGGGCACTGCAAGCCACACAGCCACTTGTGTCCCCTGTGTCCCTGGAGGCCGCAGCGCGTTTTGGGTTTTGGCGCGGACGGGCCCCTCTCGGCTTCCGTAGTCCATTTGCCCCGGAGCCTGCCAGACCCCTGGCCCCAGGGGCGGGCCCTGCTGAGTCCCCGAGCGCCTCCTGGGTTCCTGCCACCACCCTTGGGCCGGGATGAGGTGCCACCTTGTGCGTAGAAGCCCTGCACACAGGCAAGAAGCCCCCCAGGCCCGCGGGCGCGCCCGACCCTGGAGCCCCCTGGCTGGCTGCAGCCACAGGGAACGGGGGTTCTGAGTTGGCAGCCCCTATTCCCGAAGCATGCACGGGCAATTCCCCGAAGGGCTGACACCGGCTGCGCCTCAGCAGCCAGACAACCTCCCTCCCTCTGGTCGGGCACTGCAAGCCACACAGCCACTTGTGTCCCCTGTGTCCCTGGAGGCCGCAGTGCGTTTTGGGTTTTGGCGCGGACGGGCCCCTCTCGGCTTCCGTAGTCCATTTGCCCGGGAGCCTGCCAGACCCCTGGCCCCAGGGGCGGGCCATGCTGAGTCCCCGAGCGCCTCCTGGGTTCCTGCCACCACCCTTGGGCTGGGATGAGGTGCCACCTTGTGCGTAGAAGCCCTGCACACAGGCAAGAAGCCCCCCAGGCCCGCGGGCGCGCCCGACCCTGGAGCCCCCTGGCTGGCTGCAGCCACAGGGAACGGGGGTTCTGAGTTGGCAGCCCCCATTCCCGAAGCATCCACGGGCAGTTCCCCGAAGGGCTGACACCGGCTGCGCCTCAGCAGCCAGACAACCTCCCTCCCTCTGGTCGGGCACTGCAAGCCACACAGCCACTTGTGTCCCCTGTGTCCCTGGAGGCCGCAGCGCGTTTTGGGTTTTGGCGCGGACGGGCCCCTCTCGGCTTCCGTAGTCCATTTGCCCCCGGAGCCTGCCAGACCCCTGGCCCCAGGGGCGGGCCCTGCTGAGTCCCCGAGCGCCTCCTGGGTTCCTGCCACCACCCTTGGGCCGGGATGAGGTGCCACCTTGTGCGTAGAAGCCCTGCACACAGGCAAGAAGCCCCCCAGGCCCGCGGGCGCGCCCGACCCTGGAGCCCCCTGGCTGGCTGCAGCCACAGGGAACGGGGGTTCTGAGTTGGCAGCCCCCATTCCCGAAGCATCCACGGGCAGTTCCCCGAAGGGCTGACACCGGCTGCGCCTCAGCAGCCAGACAACCTCCCTCCCTCTGGTCGGGCACTGCAAGCCACACAGCCACTTGTGTCCCCTGTGTCCCTGGAGGCCGCAGCGCGTTTTGGGTTTTGGCGCGGACGGGCCCCTCTCGGCTTCCGTAGTCCATTTGCCCCCGGAGCCTGCCAGACCCCTGGCCCCAGGGGCGGGCCCTGCTGAGTCCCCGAGCGCCTCCTGGGTTCCTGCCACCACCCTTGGGCCGGGATGAGGTGCCACCTTGTGCGTAGAAGCCCTGCACACAGGCAAGAAGCCCCCCAGGCCCGCGGGCGCGCCCGACCCTGGAGCCCCCTGGCTGGCTGCAGCCACAGGGAACGGGGGTTCTGAGTTGGCAGCCCCCATTCCCGAAGCATCCACGGGCAGTTCCCCGAAGGGCTGACACCGGCTGCGCCTCAGCAGCCAGACAACCTCCCTCCCTCTGGTCGGGCACTGCAAGCCACACAGCCACTTGTGTCCCCTGTGTCCCTGGAGGCCGCAGCGCGTTTTGGGTTTTGGCGCGGACGGGCCCCTCTCGGCTTCCGTAGTCCATTTGCCCCCGGAGCCTGCCAGACCCCTGGCCCCAGGGGCGGGCCCTGCTGAGTCCCCGAGCGCCTCCTGGGTTCCTGCCACCACCCTTGGGCCGGGATGAGGTGCCACCTTGTGCGTAGAAGCCCTGCACACAGGCAAGAAGCCCCCCAGGCCCGCGGGCGCGCCCGACCCTGGAGCCCCCTGGCTGGCTGCAGCCACAGGGAACGGGGGTTCTGAGTTGGCAGCCCCTATTCCCGAAGCATGCACGGGAAATTCCACGAAGGGCTGACACCGGCTGAGCCTCAGCAGCCAGACAACCTCCCTCCCTCTGGTCGGGCACTGCAAGCCACACAGCCACTTGTGTCCCCTGTGTCCCTGGAGGCCGCAGCGCGTTTTGGGTTTTGGCGCGGACGGGCCCCTCTCGGCTTCCGTAGTCCATTTGCCCGGGAGCCTGCCAGACCCCTGGCCCCAGGGGCGGGCCATGCTGAGTCCCCGAGCGCCTCCTGGGTTCCTGCCACCACCCTTGGGCCGGGATGAGGTGCCACCTTGTGCGTAGAAGCCCTGCACACAGGCAAGAAGCCCCCCAGGCCCGCGGGCGCGCCCGACCCTGGAGCCCCCTGGCTGGCTGCAGCCACAGGGAACGGGGGTTCTGAGTTGGCAGCCCCCATTCCCGAAGCATCCACGGGCAGTTCCCCGAAGGGCTGACACCGGCTGCGCCTCAGCAGCCAGACAACCTCCCTCCCTCTGGTCGGGCACTGCAAGCCACACAGCCACTTGTGTCCCCTGTGTCCCTGGAGGCCGCAGTGCGTTTTGGGTTTTGGCGCGGACGGGCCCCTCTCGGTTTCCGTAGTCCATTTGCCCCCGGAGCCTGCCAGACCCCTGGCCGCAGGGGCGGGCCCTGCTGAGTCCCCGAGCGCCTCCTGGGTTCCTGCCACCACCCTTGGGCCGGGATGAGGTGCCACCTTGTGCGTAGAAGCCCTGCACACAGGCAAGAAGCCCCCCAGGCCCGCGGGCGCGCCCGACCCTGGAGCCCCCTGGCTGGCTGCAGCCACAGGGAACGGGGGTTCTGAGTTGGCAGCCCCTATTCCCGAAGCATCCACGGGCAATTCCCCGAAGGGCTGACACCGGCTGCGCCTCAGCAGCCAGACAACCTCCCTCCCTCTGGTCGGGCACTGCAAGCCACACAGCCACTTGTGTCCACTGTGTCCCTGGAGGCCGCAGCGCGTTTTGGGTTTTGGCGCGGACGGGCCCCTCTCGGCTTCCGTAGTCCATTTGCCCCCGGAGCCTGCCAGACCCCTGGCCCCAGGGGCGGGCCCTGCTGAGTCCCCGAGCGCCTCCTGGGTTCCTGCCACCACCCTTGGGCCGGGATGAGGTGCCACCTTGTGCGTAGAAGCCCTGCACACAGGCAAGAAGCCCCCCAGGCCCGCGGGCGCGTCCGACCCTGGAGCCCCCTGGCTGGCTGCAGCCACAGGGAACGGGGGTTCTGAGTTGGCAGCCCCCATTCCCGAAGCATCCACGGGCAGTTCCCCGAAGGGCTGACACCGGCTGCGCCTCAGCAGCCAGACAACCTCCCTCCCTCTGGTCGGGCACTGCAAGCCACACAGCCACTTGTGTCCCCTGTGTCCCTGGAGGCCGCAGCGCGTTTTGGGTTTTGGCGCGGACGGGCCCCTCTCGGCTTCCGTAGTCCATTTGCCCCGGAGCCTGCCAGACCCCTGGCCCCAGGGGCGGGCCCTGCTGAGTCCCCGAGCGCCTCCTGGGTTCCTGCCACCACCCTTGGGCCGGGATGAGGTGCCACCTTGTGCGTAGAAGCCCTGCACACAGGCAAGAAGCCCCCCAGGCCCGCGGGCGCGCCCGACCCTGGAGCCCCCTGGCTGGCTGCAGCCACAGGGAACGGGGGTTCTGAGTTGGCAGCCCCTATTCCCGAAGCATCCACGGGCAATTCCCCGAAGGGCTGACACCGGCTGCGCCTCAGCAGCCAGACAACCTCCCTCCCTCTGGTCGGGCACTGCAAGCCACACAGCCACTTGTGTCCCCTGTGTCCCTGGAGGCCGCAGTGCGTTTTGGGTTTTGGCGCGGACGGGCCCCTCTCGGCTTCCGTAGTCCATTTGCCCGGGAGCCTGCCAGACCCCTGGCCCCAGGGGCGGGCCATGCTGAGTCCCCGAGCGCCTCCTGGGTTCCTGCCACCACCCTTGGGCCGGGATGAGGTGCCACCTTGTGCGTAGAAGCCCTGCACACAGGCAAGAAGCCCCCCAGGCCCGCGGGCGCGCCCGACCCTGGAGCCCCCTGGCTGGCTGCAGCCACAGGGAACGGGGGTTCTGAGTTGGCAGCCCCCATTCCCGAAGCATCCACGGGCAGTTCCCCGAAGGGCTGACACCGGCTGCGCCTCAGCAGCCAGACAACCTCCCTCCCTCTGGTCGGGCACTGCAAGCCACACAGCCACTTGTGTCCCCTGTGTCCCTGGAGGCCGCAGCGCGTTTTGGGTTTTGGCGCGGACGGGCCCCTCTCGGTTTCCGTAGTCCATTTGCCCCGGAGCCTGCCAGACCCCTGGCCCCAGGGGCGGTCCCTGCTGAGTCCCCGAGCGCCTCCTGGGTTCCTGCCACCACCCTTGGGCCGGGATGAGGTGCCACCTTGTGCGTAGAAGCCCTGCACACAGGCAAGAAGCCCCCCAGGCCCGCGGGCGCGCCCGACCCTGGAGCCCCCTGGCTGGCTGCAGCCACAGGGAACGGGGGTTCTGTGTTGGCAGCCCCTATTCCCGAAGCATCCACGGGCAATTCCCCGAAGGGCTGACACCGGCTGCGCCTCAGCAGCCAGACAACCTCCCTCCCTCTGGTCGGGCACTGCAAGCCACACAGCCACTTGTGTCCACTGTGTCCCTGGAGGCCGCAGCGCGTTTTGGGTTTTGGCGCGGACGGGCCCCTCTCGGCTTCCGTAGTCCATTTGCCCCCGGAGCCTGCCAGACCCCTGGCCCCAGGGGCGGGCCCTGCTGAGTCCCCGAGCGCCTCCTGGGTTCCTGCCACCACCCTTGGGCCGGGATGAGGTGCCACCTTGTGCGTAGAAGCCCTGCACACAGGCAAGAAGCCCCCCAGGCCCGCGGGCGCGCCCGACCCTGGAGCCCCCTGGCTGGCTGCAGCCACAGGGAACGGGGGTTCTGAGTTGGCAGCCCCCATTCCCGAAGCATCCACGGGCAGTTCCCCGAAGGGCTGACACCGGCTGCGCCTCAGCAGCCAGACAACCTCCCTCCCTCTGGTCGGGCACTGCAAGCCACACAGCCACTTGTGTCCCTTGTGTCCCTGGAGGCCGCAGCGCGTTTTGGGTTTTGGCGCAGACGGGCCCCTCTCGGCTTCCGTAGTCCATTTGCCCCCGGAGCCTGCCAGACCCCTGGCCCCAGGGGCGGGCCCTGCTGAGTCCCCGAGCGCCTCCTGGGTTCCTGCCACCACCCTTGGGCCGGGATGAGGTGCCACCTTGTGCGTAGAAGCCCTGCACACAGGCAAGAAGCCCCCCAGGCCCGCGGGCGCGCCCGACCCTGGAGCCCCCTGGCTGGCTGCAGCCACAGGGAACGGGGGTTCTGAGTTGGCAGCCCCCATTCCCGAAGCATCCACGGGCAGTTCCCCAAAGGGCTGACACCGGCTGCGCCTCAGCAGCCAGACAACCTCCCTCCCTCTGGTCGGGCACTGCAAGCCACACAGCCACTTGTGTCCCCTGTGTCCCTGGAGGCCGCAGCGCGTTTTGGGTTTTGGCGCGGACGGGCCCCTCTCGGCTTCCGTAGTCCATTTGCCCCCGGAGCCTGCCAGACCCCTGGCCCCAGGGGCGGGCCCTGCTGAGTCCCCGAGCGCCTCCTGGGTTCCTGCCACCACCCTTGGGCCGGGATGAGGTGCCACCTTGTGCGTAGAAGCCCTGCACACAGGCAAGAAGCCCCCCAGGCCCGCGGGCGCGCCCGACCCTGGAGCCCCCTGGCTGGCTGCAGCCACAGGGAACGGGGGTTCTGAGTTGGCAGCCCCCATTCCCGAAGCATCCACGGGCAGTTCCCCGAAGGGCTGACACCGGCTGCGCCTCAGCAGCCAGACAACCTCCCTCCCTCTGGTCGGGCACTGCAAGCCACACAGCCACTTGTGTCCCCTGTGTCCCTGGAGGCCGCAGCGCGTTTTGGGTTTTGGCGCGGACGGGCCCCTCTCGGCTTCCGTAGTCCATTTGCCCCGGAGCCTGCCAGACCCCTGGCCCCAGGGGCGGGCCCTGCTGAGTCCCCGAGCGCCTCCTGGGTTCCTGCCACCACCCTTGGGCCGGGATGAGGTGCCACCTTGTGCGTAGAAGCCCTGCACACAGGCAAGAAGCCCCCCAGGCCCGCGGGCGCGCCCGACCCTGGAGCCCCCTGGCTGGCTGCAGCCACAGGGAACGGGGGTTCTGAGTTGGCAGCCCCTATTCCCGAAGCATGCACGGGCAATTCCCCGAAGGGCTGACACCGGCTGCGCCTCAGCAGCCAGACAACCTCCCTCCCTCTGGTCGGGCACTGCAAGCCACACAGCCACTTGTGTCCCCTGTGTCCCTGGAGGCCGCAGCGCGTTTTGGGTTTTGGCGCGGACGGGCCCCTCTCGGCTTCCGTAGTCCATTTGCCCGGGAGCCTGCCAGACCCCTGGCCCCAGGGGCGGGCCCTGCTGAGTCCCCGAGCGCCTCCTGGGTTCCTGCCACCACCCTTGGGCCGGGATGAGGTGCCACCTTGTGCGTAGAAGCCCTACACACAGGCAAGAAGCCCCCCAGGCCCGCGGGCGCGCCCGACCCTGGAGCCCCCTGGCTGGCTGCAGCCACAGGGAACGGGGGTTCTGAGTTGGCAGCCCCCATTCCCGAAGCATCCACGGGCAGTTCCCCGAAGGGCTGACACCGGCTGCGCCTCAGCAGCCAGACAACCTCCCTCCCTCTGGTCGGGCACTGCAAGCCACACAGCCACTTGTGTCCCCTGTGTCCCTGGAGGCCGCAGCGCGTTTTGGGTTTTGGCGCGGACGGGCCCCTCTCGGCTTCCGTAGTCCATTTGCCCCGGAGCCTGCCAGACCCCTGGCCCCAGGGGCGGGCCCTGCTGAGTCCCCGAGCGCCTCCTGGGTTCCTGCCACCACCCTTGGGCCGGGATGAGGTGCCACCTTGTGCGTAGAAGCCCTGCACACAGGCAAGAAGCCCCCCAGGCCCGCGGGCGCGCCCGACCCTGGAGCCCCCTGGCTGGCTGCAGCCACAGGGAACGGGGGTTCTGAGTTGGCAGCCCCCATTCCCGAAGCATCCACGGGCAGTTCCCCGAAGGGCTGACACCGGCTGCGCCTCAGCAGCCAGACAACCTCCCTCCCTCTGGTCGGGAACTGCAAGCCACACAGCCACTTGTGTCCCCTGTGTCCCTGGAGGCCGCAGTGCGTTTTGGGTTTTGGCGCGGACGGGCCCCTCTCGGTTTCCGTAGTCCATTTGCCCCCGGAGCCTGCCAGACCCCTGGCCCCAGGGGCGGGCCCTGCTGAGTCCCCGAGCGCCTCCTGGGTTCCTGCCACCACCCTTGGGCCGGGATGAGGTGCCACCTTGTGCGTAGAAGCCCTGCACACAGGCAAGAAGCCCCCCAGGCCCGCGGGCGCGCCCGACCCTGGAGCCCCCTGGCTGGCTGCAGCCACAGGGAACGGGGGTTCTGAGTTGGCAGCCCCCATTCCCGAAGCATCCACGGGCAGTTCCCCGAAGGGCTGACACCGGCTGCGCCTCAGCAGCCAGACAACCTCCCTCCCTCTGGTCGGGCACTGCAAGCCACACAGCCACTTGTGTCCCCTGTGTCCCTGGAGGCCGCAGTGCGTTTTGGGTTTTGGCGCGGACGGGCCCCTCTCGGTTTCCGTAGTCCATTTGCCCCCGGAGCCTGCCAGACCCCTGGCCCCAGGGGCGGGCCCTGCTGAGTCCCCGAGCGCCTCCTGGGTTCCTGCCACCACCCTTGGGCCGGGATGAGGTGCCACCTTGTGCGTAGAAGCCCTGCACACAGGCAAGAAGCCCCCCAGGCCCGCGGGCGCGCCCGACCCTGGAGCCCCCTGGCTGGCTGCAGCCACAGGGAACGGGGGTTCTGAGTTGGCAGCCCCCATTCCCGAAGCATCCACGGGCAGTTCCCCGAAGGGCTGACACCGGCTGCGCCTCAGCAGCCAGACAACCTCCCTCCCTCTGGTCGGGCACTGCAAGCCACACAGCCACTTGTGTCCCCTGTGTCCCTGGAGGCCGCAGCGCGTTTTGGGTTTTGGCGCGGACGGGCCCCTCTCGGCTTCCGTAGTCCATTTGCCCCGGAGCCTGCCAGACCCCTGGCCCCAGGGGCGGGCCCTGCTGAGTCCCCGAGCGCCTCCTGGGTTCCTGCCACCACCCTTGGGCCGGGATGAGGTGCCACCTTGTGCGTAGAAGCCCTGCACACAGGCAAGAAGCCCCCCAGGCCCGCGGGCGCGCCCGACCCTGGAGCCCCCTGGCTGGCTGCAGCCACAGGGAACGGGGGTTCTGAGTTGGCAGCCCCTATTCCCGAAGCATGCACGGGCAATTCCCCGAAGGGCTGACACCGGCTGCGCCTCAGCAGCCAGACAACCTCCCTCCCTCTGGTCGGGCACTGCAAGCCACACAGCCACTCGTGTCCCCTGTGTCCCTGGAGGCCGCAGCGCGTTTTGGGTTTTGGCGCGGACGGGCCCCTCTCGGCTTCCGTAGTCCATTTGCCCCGGAGCCTGCCAGACCCCTGGCCCCAGGGGCGGGCCCTGCTGAGTCCCCGAGCGCCTCCTGGGTTCCTGCCACCACCCTTGGGCCGGGATGAGGTGCCACCTTGTGCGTAGAAGCCCTGCACACAGGCAAGAAGCCCCCCAGGCCCGCGGGCGCGCCCGACCCTGGAGCCCCCTGGCTGGCTGCAGCCACAGGGTACGGGGGTTCTGAGTTGGCAGCCCCCATTCCCGAAGCATCCACGGGCAGTTCCCCGAAGGGCTGACACCGGCTGCGCCTCAGCAGCCAGACAACCTCCCTCCCTCTGGTCGGGCACTGCAAGCCACACAGCCACTTGTGTCCCCTGTGTCCCTGGAGGCCGCAGCGCGTTTTGGGTTTTGGCGGAGACGGGCCCCTCTCGGCTTCCGTAGTCCATTTGCCCCCGGAGCCTGCCAGACCCCTGGCCCCAGGGGCGGGCCCTGCTGAGTCCCCGAGCGCCTCCTGGGTTCCTGCCACCACCCTTGGGCCGGGATGAGGTGCCACCTTGTGCGTAGAAGCCCTGCACACAGGCAAGAAGCCCCCCAGGCCCGCGGGCGCGCCCGACCCTGGAGCCCCCCTGGCTGGCTGCAGCCACAGGGAACGGGGGTTCTGAGTTGGCAGCCCCCATTCCCGAAGCATCCACGGGCAGTTCCCCGAAGGGCTGACACCGGCTGCGCCTCAGCAGCCAGACAACCTCCCTCCCTCTGGTCGGGCACTGCAAGCCACACAGCCACTTGTGTCCCCTGTGTCCCTGGAGGCCGCAGCGCGTTTTGGGTTTTGGCGCGGACGGGCCCCTC